>NC_133209.1:4834607-4959607 GCF_958299795.1 Porites lutea
AGAAACAAAATCACAATTTGGTACAATTATGGCTTAAAGCATCGCTGTTAAGTGGGATCTACCAAATAAAAAAACAATCCTCCTAAACTGCCATCATTTCACAATAACGCCGTAAACTTTTAATTACTTCGCCTCTAAAACAGCCGAGATATAAACGTTTTAAAAGATGTAACACAAGAAAAATTTTGCCTTATGAATTTATTTTATAATAGATGTCCCCCTCGGCTTTAACAGCAAATTTTGGTAGTGTTTAGGCGTGTTAAAAAAGAAAATGCCTCACATCCGGTTAACATACGTCACTCTAAAACGTCTTTGCTTAACCTCCCTGGTGAAAAATCTGCGGCGCTGTACTTTGCTTATAAATTACATCTGTCATAAGGACAAGTAGGTTCGAAATAGTGCCACTTGAATATCTGCAAAGTGCTCAAGCAATGATATCCGAGCGCTTTTCGCTCGCTATAGATATTTTAAAATCTTTTATTGAACCAATGTAAGGGGTTGAAAGCTACGATTTCCTACCGATCAAAGCAGACAATTCAGATTCAGCCAAAGGGGTTTCCTTAGAACCTCTGAAAATCTTCATGCATTAGAAAGTCATTGCTGTTTATGTTACTTGTTAAGGTAAAGCTTTGAGCAAATCAGCGTTTATGGCATTAATTAAGAAGAATTCAGAAGTTCCAAGTTACACTCTGATTTTCGCAGCCGAATTGACAAATAACATAAGTGCACGGAAAAAACTCTTCCATTATTGTAAAGTAACTTTCTTCCTTTACATAATGGCTCACTAATACCACGTTCATCTAGCACGAAATATATTGCGAGCAGTCTCTATTTTGCTTCAGGAGGGTATACGCGTGCGTGAGCGTAAAGCGCTTCCCGTCTCGCGCCTTTAGCTACGCGCGTGGTCATTTGCGTGTCTTGCGCGTTTCGCTCGACGGGCAAAAAGAAAAGAGGGACTGCTCGTTGCCTAAAAGCACGAAACTGATAATGAAAACAAATAAATTATGGCTTTTTATGGTTTTCACTACCCTGGGTACCAGAGGTTTTTTCTCGCGTGCGACGAGGAGCTTTCGGCCGAAGGCCGAAGAAACGAGCGGCGAAGCCGCGAGAAAAGACGCGGGTCACTTATAACCGGAAACCGGGCATGAAAAGTCTCTGGCACCCAGGGCAGTTTTTCACTTATAATGCTAAGCATCTTAAAACTTCATAATTATCTATTTTCTGTCTTTATTTCGTAAAATCCTAATACGTGACCTCAAAGGATTTGCTGCCCAAACTCTATGGCAAGAATTACGTCTTTTTCTAAATGCCATGAAACAGTTCATTTAGTATAGACCCCTTTAAACCGTTATCTATTACATGTTCGATTCATCGGCTGAGAAAAAAAAAAACCACTTCGGTCTTCGGTACGTCGGCCCAAGTTCAAACTCACTGCGGTTTAGGAATGACCGGTTTACAAAGTTTGAACACGAGCGGTGCGAAAAGAAGGTTGATTTAACATGGAACTTACATAAATATTATAATTTAAAAAGTCTATCGTAGTTTGATCTGCGCTTGGTTTCTCAGGCGGCACAAAGGAAAGTTGAGGAGCGAACATCCGCACTCCTCCTCCGACGGGATATATGGGCACACCCAACAGCACTCTTTTGCTGGAAGCTGTTGACGAAAACAGAAGATACAATTTACTGTTTAATTTTTAAATAGGGATCTCCCAGGTTTATTGTGCTATTGCTGCAGAATATTTTGGTCATCATTATTTAAGAACTTATTAATAGCCTTAATTTTATCACTGAAGCAAGTGCGATCAATGCCTACTCCCATTCAAGTCTTTTCAAGTTTCAGTTAAATTACATGTATGCAAAGTTCATTTGATAGAATCTTGAATCTCAAGGTGTCTTAAAGTCTGGAATCGCGTTTTCTGATCTTCTTTTGCTTTAATAAGTAAACCAGAGGAAGCTAACGACTGTATCCAGTCAATACCTCTAGTTTAACAGGGCCGTGACATTATCAAAGCTTAGCTTTCCCTCACTCCTTTCGTTGCAATTTTTAGTCAATTGCGTTAATACTATGAAGCTAACTGGTTCCCAGCCGTCTCTTGTCTCTCTCGAAACTTGAGCTATTGAAGAAGAAGCTATTGAAATTAGAAGCTTTTGTTGCCAGCCGTTTCTTGCCTCCCTCGACTATTAACCCTTCAAACCCTAAGATCAAATTATGAATTCTCTTTTGCTGCCCCTATTCATTTCCTACAGAAGTTGTAGGGAGAAGCTGATAAAATATCAAGCAAATTCATCTTGGGTGATCGTGTCCGTAATTCTCATGACCGCTCTGTTTAACAAAGTATTGATATTACAAAGAGAAATTTGATGCTGATCACTCTTTAGGTCTTAAAGGGTTAAGCTATTGAAAATGCTTGTAGATATATTTTTTAGTAACTACTATAATTTGCAGTCTGTCAACTTTGAATTGATGAAGAAGCTGTGAAATAAAGAGCTATTGTTCCCAGCCGTCTCTTGTCTCTCTCTACTCTGGAGCTGATTGGAGAAGCTATTGATGAAGCTATTGAATTAGTTTTCTGATACTTACCAGGTACAGACGCCGTGGCCATTAACTGAGCTCTGGGGTTCCCTTCATCTGAGTACTAATGATTTCATAAGAACGTTATCATCATCACCATCATCATCGATGTCGTCTGCATCATCGTCACCATCATCGTCATCAACATTGTTATCATCATCGTCGTCATTATCATCATCATTATTATCGACGTCATCATCATCATCATCATCATCATCAACATGATTGTCAGCAACACCATTATCATAATCGTCGTTATCATTGTCAGCTTTATCGTTTGCATTATCGTCTGCATCATCGTCAGCATCATCGTCATTATCATAATCCTCGTCAACAATGTTATCATCATCGTCGTCATCATCGACGTCAGCATGATTGTCAGCAACACCATCATTATCATAATCGTCATTATCATTGTCAGCATCATCGTCAGCATTATCGTCATTATCATAATCGTCCTCAACAATGTTATCATCATCGTCGTCAGCATGATTGTCAGCAACACCATCATTGTTATAAACGTCATTTTAATTGTCAGCATTATCGTTTGCATTGTCATCAGCATCATCGTCAATATCATCCTCATCATCATCGGCATTATCGTCAGCATCATGGCCATTATCATCATCATCATCGTCACCATCATCCAATGAACATCACAGTGCCTCTTCAGGCTGCCCAGCTTGTTAACGTTTGCTGTTCCTAAATCTCTCAAGATGTCAAGACCAAACTTTTAACTGAACTTATTAGCAAAGCTTAGTTTTTTCTCTCTCCTTCATTGGGTCAATTCGTGTGACAAATAATAGCAAAATTATTACTAAACAGCAAAGACAAAAGCGACAAGACGTTCCCAGACATTTCGGATAGTCAGACAGTCCTTATAAAGCATTAGAGCGGCACAGTTGGAAACTTGATACAATGGTTTAAACATTGTAGCTCAAATGTAGGTAGCTAGGGATAAAACGTAAAAATAATGACTTACGCACAAAAGAATAAAGACAAAAAAGGTAAATAAATGTAAAGAACGTAACAAAAAGGAACTTTTAAAAAATATTTCTATAACCAAGATAATAATGATTATAATGATAGAATAGAAAAGGAAAAGCGTGAAATTAAAAAGAGACTTTTGAAAAACCAAAAATACTTCTAGCTGGATTTTTGCAACGTGACTGCCTTAATCAGTCCTTGCAGTTACGGTTTCAAAAACCAATCAAGTATTTTTCATTGCTGTTAATTCCTTTTCTATTGTTATTATCATCTTCTTAATCATTATTAACACTATTATTATCAATAATTTATTATAATATTTATTTGAGTTTATTTTCATTATTATATGAAATTTATCATCTATTACCATGTATTATTATTTTACTAGTTTTTTTTATTTATCTTTCGTTGCTTTTATTTATTTCTTATTTCTAAGTTCATTTCTGTTCCATTTTTTTTCATTTATTTACATTTTTGCCATTTTTTTCTTTTGTACTTCAAATGAGTCCATCATGTGACTCATTTACGTGTTATGTTTTTTTTTTTAGTTTTATCCCTTCTAACTCCTACAAGCCTTTGGCTGATCCTCCGAGAAGAACGTCAAGACCATCCGAATTATCGGGAAAACTCAAATCCCTCTTGCCTTTACTGTTGTGGTATTATAGGTCTTGAGCTTGTCAATTTACTGTATTTCTACCCACCCTCCCATCCCTACTATTTCACGGGCCATCCAACCCCGAAACCAACCACTTTCCCGGGGCCCTCTCCTACGCATCTCCCAAGGAGACCCTGGGAACGAGTTTGCCCCAAGCTTCCCGAGGTTCTGCGATACTCGTATTTCTAGTTTAAGTTTGAATGCACGTTTCACCTGCTGAAGAAGACCACTGAATCGGCTTCATCATCACCACCACCGTTGTGCTTCACCGCTGACATCATCATTACTTTATCGTCGTCGATAATCAATACAACGGGTTGCCATGTCAACCATGGTTCCAGTCCTACTCGTGACAGTGCCTCACCAGACAGTTCCTTCATCTCTGTAGAAAATGAGACAAGGCTGGAAGAAAATTTAGTGAAGGTTCTCACAGAAATTTCTTCTCCTTTTTTACAGTTTTAACACATGCTTATTTAGGGAATTTAATTCGATACAAAACTCTTATTAAGAATTTTCCGCCCATAGCTTCGATCCGAGCCCAGTTTCATTCCAGACAAGTGCTTCCGTATCATTTGGTGAAAGATGGGCATTGAATATTTTTCTTATTCTAATACCTCTGCTGAGTTGAGCAAGATCCAAGTACCGTTTTCCAGTCAAAGGCTAGGATTTCATGACAGCAGCTATCTGTGGGGAGGCATCACATCTGAGGTCTTTAGGATCTAAATAAAATATATCTCAAAAACAAGAAATGCAGTTTCTTTCAGCAACTGAAAATCTATTACATATAACAGTATCATAAACTCTGTTTTGTATGCGACTCTTGGTTTTGTATTGGATGATGATTACTGGAATTGAAGTCCTGGCTTGAAATAATCATCAAAGGCTTTTAGGTACTGCTTAAAAAACGAGCAGGAGTATATTATCAGGTTTAAAAACTCGAGGCAAAGTCGAGAGTTTTTACACCTGAAATGCACGACAAACGGCTTCAAAATCTCTGATACTAGTCAACTCATTATTGCACTAATATTTAGATTCGGGGTTATTTTGGTCTAAAAAAAAATTGGAGGTAAAGTTTAGCAGTGTCTTTACCAGAAATAATGAATTTTTAAAGTCGTTTTAGAATATTTTGTGTGAACACTTTCTTCCTTTCTGGTACATACCTTGGATTCCTGGATCTTGTATGTGCAGACAACTTCTGGTATTGAACAGACCTAAATGAAAAGTTTCTAAAAGCAGATTATCAAAGCAACCTTGCACCGTGACAGTTCTTTCACGGGCACCGGCGTTAGAATGTCAAAAATATTTCATACCAGTTTGCTTACTAATGAAGCAATGTTCACAGGTTGGAATCCCACTAGAACAGAGGCCAGTTTAGTAATCAAATTACGACTTTTGGTGCAGTAGGAGTACAACTGATCGTAAAACTCTTTCCTTAAACGAAAATACGCCCTCTTTGGGTTAAAATGTTTATCCTCTTGAAAACGAGAACATTCCTACATTATGATACTTACAGCTCATAGGTCGCTGCTGATGGAAGTTCAGAAATGCCATAACACAGCTGGACATCAGTCTGACCTAAATGAAATATTTCTTAAAAACAGAGTAAGTAACATCAAAACACTGGCTTTGCTGAGTTATTAGAATACCGACTGCAGAGCCCACTTGCTTTTAAAGGCCAATGAAACAGATTCAGTGGATCGTTTGAGATCCTAAGTCTCGAAAACTGCACTCTTTGGTAGACTAGGAACACCAGTAACTAAACAAAGATCGTGGGTTTGAATCCCACTTTAACCTGAATGAATCAGTTTTAATATCTGAGGATAGGTGCTTGAGTCAGCACAATTAGATTTAGTGTTCTCAGGGTTCTTTTCCCATCCGTCCTTACCCCTTAGGCGCTGGCAAACGCTCCTTTGCTTCACGCACTAAATCTGGAACATAAAAAGATAATGTAACAGTTAAAACACTTGGAAGAAGAAACAAGTATCTCCCTTACCTTTTCAACTTGGAGTCGTTTTTCAGGCGTAATCAGTGTTGTCTTGCGTTTCTTCAGGAACGCAACCATCAGTGCATCCAAAGCGAGCTTCTTGAGAACATACGTCAAAAAATCAGTTTGGCGTGCTCGGTCTTTAGAGGGCGCGCCCCAAAAAAACGTCTTGAGGCGGCAATGTTCGAGGAAAAAAAATGTTTTGAAAGATGACGTCCAAAGTTCCTGAAATAAAACTAGTTAAGTCTTTTCGCTTTAATAGAAAAGATACAGCGATGAAGTGGCATTGTGCTGGTCAACCTTTATTGTTTATTTCTGAAAAGCAACTCCGTTACAACAATTTCGATTATTTAGTACTGGTTTAAAGGATAAAAAACAAGCTGATGAATTTCTTTTGTTTGTTAAACTTTATTTTTCATCAACTTTTAATTACACACAACTCAATTACAATGACCTTAATATACCAGTTCCATGCTCTGCAATCGTCAATTCACTTCCACTTCGAAAAAGGTAGCGCCGCCATGCGTTTCTTCAAGAACGCATCCAAAAAGAAGAATAAGATAACGTAGAAAAAAGCCATGTGCGACTGAAGATCTCGAATGAGCGCACCCAAATGAGATGTTTCCATTAACCGTCTAAAAAAAAGTGGAGGTAGAGCCAAAGAGCCGCAAAAATATAATTTTCGACGTACCTGAAATGGAAAAATTAGTTGTTTGTGTTTTTACAGTAGAACACGTTGACTCGACACTTAAAGTCAGTAAATGCGCGTAGTTGCGTTAAAAGACCACACTCACAACTCAGTGTTTTTTTTTTTTTGCTGTTGTTTTATTTTTAATGGCATTATTACAACAAGTACTTTGGAAGATACCTGCGAATCAAATCATCATTAGTACATACAACTAATTACTTTATAAATTTAAAACACTCTGACCCGACGCTTAACGTCAGTAAATGCGCGTAGTTGAGTTAAAAGACCAGACTCACAACTTAGTGTTTTTTTGTTGTTTTATTTTTATTGGCTTTACTACAACAAGTATTTTGTAATATACCTGCAAATCAAATCATCATTAGTAATTATAACTAATTACTCTATAAATTTAGAATTAAACTAAAAGAAAAAATCACACAGACAACATATTAGTTAATTAAAAGTCTTTTTATTGAATTCAGTTCGCCGATTACAAAATTCAGTAATCTATATATATTGGGTGCGCTCCTACAAGAATTTGGCGTCTGAGTGAGACTGAGGAGTGTGACATGTGTCCATAAACCTTGATTGACACCTCGAATGAACCACGCCAGGGTCCCCCAGACGGTACGCAGGGATATTTGGCGGTCTGCTATCGAAACATCTTCGATACCAAGCCTTCACATTTTTTGAAGCCGAATCCGGAATCAGATCGAAAGTCGAATCGAAAGCCGGAAGAGAGCCGAATAGACCGATCCGAAAATCTAATCGCCTAACAAAGAAAAAAAAATTCCACATACCTTGTGCCACACTGAATTCTTACTTGGACTGATTGATGTGGTGCAATGCTGCGTTAGCAACGAATCTTCCTACAAAAACAACGTTGCCGTGGAAATTCCATTTGCCGTACGCTATCCATACCAAGCGCGTCTGCTTTACGCAAACTTTGTACCAACATCAATCAGCCCTACCTTATATGGGATGCTGTACTCCGTCTTCACTATATGTTCCTCTACCGAAGGACCAATGATACTGGGACCAACAATCCAATAGACCAAGGCGTAGATATGAATAGTCCTCGATGTTGTTGTTGTTTTTGATGACTTGGAGTTGCTCCAAAGATGAAGTCCGGCCGGCCAATTAAACTTAGAATTATTAAATATTAATAACTGTCTTAATTAACATTGGACTATTCGAACATTGGATTCGAGATTAGATGAAATTCCACTTCTGCGCGGAACATTTTCGGAATTGCATTCCCAATTGCTTAATTCCAAGAAACATCTGTTTGACTCGTTTCAAAATTTTTCAAATTCGTTCCCACATATATAGGAGGAAAGGGAAAAATATAGGACCTAATAATGGAAATCTCAACGTTAGTTAAGACAGCTCTTTAAAAGTTATTTCTATATGCTGTCTTCTCTGGTTTTACCTTGCCTTCCTAATCAAGAAGTCGTTTACACTACGATGTCATCGGCTTCTGTTTGCATAGAAGCAGAATGACTTCTTAGTGTAAACGATCATCAATACCATTGTCGCCATCATCACCATCGTCATCATCATCATCATCATCATCGTTATTGACCGGTTCGTTTCGACGTGATTTTTCTTCTCCGTTCATGGCTGCAAAGGCGGTTACCTCGTTTACTTAAGTAAGTGGACTACTGGACTATCTTTCTAAGCCTCTCGAGGTTCTTTGTTCTTCTTTCTTCGGCTGGCATCTTTCCTTGATGTAGCAATGGACCCACAGTACAATACGACACAGTTCAAACAAATACTTTTTATTCACATTTCCAACATTTTGTTACAATTAACATTCAGAAATAAGTTGAATAAACAGCGTGCTGCGTAGGTTTCAGTCCCAGTAATGGCGTACTTCACGAGCTGTTGGAGGTAGAACAGTGCTGACGACTTCCGGTGGAAGGAGAACGACGAAACCAATGCCCACGAACAGTCGACGTGAAGACTACGTACGCCTACCATTTGTAGACGATCTGCGCCTGCGTAGTGCAATGCAGGACTTCCTAAGAAGAAAACTCTCCAGCGAGGCAAAATTAACAGGAAGACAAATCAAATCGTCTTAGTGTCAACGATGCCATAACTAGAGTATCCTCTCCTGCTACTTACTGAAGGACTATCTATAACCAGCGAGGTTTTCACCTGAATGCCATTCAGGGGCACGCATATCAAGGTATGGTGGGCCTCGACATGTGTGCCCCCGAATATTCGGCCTAATAGCATTCTCATGATCACTTCGCGGGGTACTAACTCTTCTTAAAGCATATCCACGGCTTGATCTTGGTCCTCCAACAATGAAACTGTGTCGTACATTGGTCTTGAAGACTTCCTACGCTTACAATTGTAAGCGATCTAGCCTATGGTGTGTGAATTGTCCCATATTGCCCAAGTAACCTACAACAAGGCGTTGGCTCTTCGCGGAAAGAAACACCTGGTCGCAGATTACCTTTGTTGTACGACTAAACCTGTCAACTGATCTACCATCATAAGTTCGAAGTCTTCAAAAAATTTCTCTTCACACTTGTACTGTTTAACAGCAAAAGCCAAATTGGTAAGAGCAGACTTCAATTTGCGAGGCTGAACTAACTATCTACCTGTAACCAGAGAGACCACTAAGCTTGTAAGCAGTGACCAAATGAGGTCCTCTCACATTGGCTGAATGATCCAAAGTCTCTAGTTAATTAGGTTATGTTTTAGAGTAATCACTGTCTGGTTGAACCTTACGAATGAAAGCTTCACTTGCCCAGCGCATAGACTATCAAGTGAAGTGTGATAGATCAATTCAAATTTGGCGCAACTAAGCGGGAGCCGGAAGTGAAGACGACGACGACGAAGATGGCGGTGGCGAAATCCATCTGAAAAAAACGCAAAAAGATGCAGCCGAACCGTTTCGAAGATGCCAAACCGAATACAAAAAACCGAGCCTATTTCTAAAAGCCGAACTCTCGTCGCTGACCGAACACCTGCAAAGGAACCCAACTTATGAAAAAGGGCAGGGGAGGCCCTTACCAGCCCTGGGAACCCCACTAACTAATCTAACTACAATTAAGTTAAGCCGAAAAAAGAATTCCGCAGTCTTCAGGCCGAACGTGTGTGGAAAGTATGCTTTGCAAGGTTCATCCAGAGCTCTGTATACCCCCCTTGACCCAACCCATAAAGAATGCACCTGACCTGTACCAGTTCAAGAGGTTGGGTATGCTGTGCTGATTGGAAGCTGAGTAGTCAGGGATGGTGGTCTGTGGTCTGATGTGGCGGTGGAGGTCTGTTCTGATTGTCTGATTTGGTGGTGGTCGGGTCTGGCGATGGTCTGATGTGGTCTGATCTGAGGTCGGATTTGGTCTGGTGTGGTCTGACTTGAGGTGGTTCTGATAGACTGGTTTGGAGATCCGCCAAACAAAAATGGTCTGACCTGAGAGCTACAAATCGAAAGCATAAGAAGATTAGGTGATAGTAGTGAAAAGTCTCAACTAAGTGCAGAGAGCTACGTAAAGAGAAACGGAGAAAAAAACGGAAACACCTAATTTTTAAAATTCACATGATTTATTCAAAACTTTAAAACGCTTTTTGACACAAAAAAGTTTGCAAAAACCCAACCAAACCAGGAGCTGATGGGCTCCTGACCAAACTAATTCAGGGTTCTGGAAAGATCTTTTGTATTCCTATACAAGCTCTATCGCAATTTATTTACGCGGGAGTTCACGCGAGAGGTCGCGCGTGATGTAATCATATCATATGAGGTCTGGCGCTGGTGACGATCTTTGCGAATCTTATCCATTCCTAATTAGCATCATAAATTGAATTCTTCAACATCGTAGTAACCATACACAGGCTCTGTCGCAATGTATGCACGCCGAGAGTTCGCGCGTGATGTGGTTATATCATTTGAGGTACGAATCAAGCAAGGCTATTGGTTGTTTCTGTTTTAGAGCAATTAAGCCAGGCGACTGGCGAAATCTGACCAAAAGTAATGGAATCCATCTGAAAACTTTGAGACAACTGATCAATAATTTACTTTTAGTGCAATTAGTCACTCTACTATTCATCATCAATCTAAGAATAAAATCGTCAATAGTCTAATTTTCAATGTCAACTGTTTATTGCCATTTTAAACTATATTGGTTGATGTATGCATATTTTATCCCATCAATTCATTTTATTCTTTTAAATTTTAGCTAAGGTTCGTTCGAATGTATTAAAGACCAATCTCATCTAAAGCAAGAAAGCCTCATAACCTAAGACTAGTGAATAAATAAGTCTAGTGAGCAGCACAAAGGAACACTTCTTGTAGTTGCAAGCTTTTTCGTTTATTTCCGACGCGTTTCATCTCTTACTGAGACTGCTTCAAAGAATAAATACAGCTAACAAAGTACAGCATATATAACACGTTTTGTGCGTACGTAAAACTTCAGATAGAAGTGAATAATAACTTAACTATGCTGCAAACGGGCGTTATAAGAAACGCCTTAATACATATGTTATTACGTGTTATATTTTGGGGGCCATACAATTAGCGCCAATCGTAATAAAAAAAATCAAAAAAATCAAAAATCAAAAAATCAATTATAGTGTTTGGGGAAAGCGCAAACCAAGCAGCAGTTCTCCGCGAAAAAGTTGTACGAGATTGCTCTTTTAACGCTTTGTCAACCACAGCCCCTCGCATTTCACATCTTCAACAGTAATTTTCGTCATTGGGCGGTTATCAGCTTAAAACTGTTAGTTAAGAAGAAAGAGCAAGAAATTCACGAAAACATCCTTTACAAACTTCGAGGCTTTCCGTGAATACGCAGCGCAATAGCTTAGGTCTTTCCTGGCTTTATTGAGTGGTACAGTGGCCTCATTTGTGATATTAACTGAGCCAAAATCTTGCCGTTGTACACCGAGAAAAAAATTAATCAAATTTGCCGTCGTTTTTGAAAATTCCTTTCCTGGTCACTAATTTTTATGTAGAAGAAGAGTAAGACAGGATTTGCTGGGCTACTTTTAACTGGAATGTCTCCATTTAGTTTCGCTCTTATTTCAGTAACCGCCACGTGTTCGACCTTGTACCAGAGCTACGAAGGGCTTTTAAAATCATGCACTAATATTATGCTTGAGCAGTGGGTTACATGTCCACTCGCTATTTCCCTTCTGAGAACAAATAACCTAACATCAAAACAAGAAGATTGGACACCGAAATAACTTACTTTTAAGTTGGACTTCCCAGAATAATTACAAATTTCCACCAAATTGACGACAACTCTAACAAGTAATTTACCTCGTACGCTGGTTTCAACACCTTAGGTTGAGTGCTCTCATAGTTCGCTTTCTTGCAGTAGTGAAGCTCAGAAAGACGGGTAGCCAGTTTATGTGAGAGCGTCTTGTTTCTCTTTCGTGAGCAACCTTCGCAAGCAGCTTTCGCAAACGAAGTTATCAATTTTTGAATGTAGCGCGGAGCAACGTTTTGATTTGAATGCTAATTTTTGATTGGATTTTTTTACTGCACGTGTCTATGTAGCAAGAACAAGCGTTGTTTACCGCAATTATTTGTATGGAAAACCCGAAAATTCCGGGGAGAATTGAAATGGAAAAGAATGGTTTATCCCGGTAAAAAAGTAATACCTTTCGAGGTATTACCTTTTTCCCGTTTTTACCGAAACATTTGTACCATTTGTTTGAATTACGGGGGCCAGGCTTCAAGTCAAGAGAAAGCGAAAAATTTACCGATATTTTGTAAATGGTACAACTCAATCCCGTTTCTGCTTTCGGAGCCAAAAAAAATACCAGTACCATTTGGCGAAAATTTTTCACCGAAATTTCCGTGCAAATGGTAATTGCTCCTAGAATTCGAACGGTTGGGGCTATGACCCTGGTGAAATGACTGGAATAAGGTGCCGACGATAAACTTTTCACTCTTAAGGTGACTCGACCCAGTTTTTTTGGGGGGGTACCATCCTACTTTGAAGCTCTCTGGTATCCCCACCTTTACTTTTATCGTAAGTCTAACACATAGAATGGATAACATATAGATCAATCTACAATATAACATAAAATTTTTGGCGATCGGAGTAAATGTCACGTGGTTATAATGCCACGCCCCTTTGAGGTCTGAGTCGAAAATCTGCTGTTGCCGGCATTTTTTCGTGAAAATCTCTCGGCTACACATAGTGCGCATTAGTGCCTTGCGCTGAACAGAGTTTCACCAAAATCGCAAAGACCCAATTCGAGAAATTCAGCGGTTTCCAAATTTAGGTCATAATTTATGCGAAAATGATAAGCAAACTTTACACGGATTATATCTAATAAACTATGAGATTCATCTCTTTATTTTGGGCATCGTTATAACAGATGGGTCCTTGCAAGTCAGCAAAACGCTTTAGGGCCTTGTAAATGCGCGCGATTTCGAGCAAAGCAAACATATAGAAATTATAGTTTTCGCTATTTGTTGACGTTTGTCAGCGTTTAAGAGTCCTTCTCACTAAAAAAGCATTTTCTTAAAAATTCGTAGTTTTTTTTCCTTCAAATTTTTTCAGGGCCACAATTGATTAACTAACTACCCGGACTCTGAATTTCATGGTCATTGAAAAACTGTGACATTATCTTCTATAAGCCCAAACTTGAGTAAACATTGAAGATTTTTAGCGTTTTGGCTGAGTTTGTGCTTTGGGAGTTGTCTATTGTTTCTAGTCTGTCATTATACAGCATTCTTGTTCAGCACGCGTGCAATGACCACGCTTGGATGACTTCCGAATGCTCACCGGCCAGAATCCTCGTGAACTCCAACATGCTGCTCTGCCTTGTTGGTTTGAGCCAGCAAAGCGGTCGCTCCTTTAAATTTGTGCCCCAAAAAATATCGCCTGCCAGAAAGAGACGCGGCAGAGATGCGCGTATGACTTTCTGTTTAATTTCTTTCTTTGCGCCATTTCCATATATTAGCTTCCGCATAATTATGGCATTATGCTCTATGTCCCTTTAGATAGTATTATTGAGTCAGTTATTGCTGTTGGTGGAGTCTTGCTTTGGGTGAGCTCTGTTTGCTGGGATACCCAATAATGACAATTCCAGTTTGGGATAAATTTGGCCACAAGAGTGGCCGTTTATTTTATTTAAGCATATCAAGCTAGGAAAGTCCAGATACACAAGAAGATTTATCCCAGCAAAGGTGAGGGCACACCCGCCATCTGGGAGATGATTCTGCAAGCCATGCCACATGCCATTCCGCAAACTCATTCCCCCTTTCACCCGCACGTTTACAAGTTAGCAAAACATAGACTTGATACGTCATCGACTACCCTGCCCTCTGGTTAATTTTTACAAAGCTGGCTATTCATTGGCTTTTTAACTCTTCTCTGTTTTGTGTGTACCGCTCGGCTAAAAGTTATTTTTCTGATGTTTCATGACTGGCTAAGCTTTCCATTGAAATGCAGTCCGCCAATAAGAGAGAAAGTTTCTCACAATAGATCTTTAACTTAACATACCCCATTGAATAACCTGTTCAAAACAAAGGAATTGAAGGCGTATTAATGTAGTGGATTATATTTTGCCATAAATAACGGTCGACAAGCAGCATCACTTATCACTTGGCGGTAACTTCGGGACGTGTCTGAAAAGAACTTCAGAGACTTTCAGAACTTTTCAGTGCGATTCGCAGGTAAGGGTGTCTAATGATTTACCAGTTTAGAACGTCATGTTTATCTCTCGGCTACCTATACATTGTGGCAAACAACAAGAAATGATTGGAAAATTATTTAGACTGGCGTTCTTCTGGGACTTCAAAAAGTTTCACTTTGATATGTCATAATTTAAGGCTCCCGCTAAAAATAAGCAAGAGACAACATGGTTTGCAAGAACAGTTCGTTCATTTTGTAGGCGTGCGTTAGGACAAAGTTGGTTTTCCTTTCCGATCCAATTTCCTGGCAAATTAGTGCCTGTCTGCTGATGACCATTTATTTGTAAATTCTCTTGTTTTCTTACAGTTTCTCCAGTTTCTCATCATGGTATCGAAATTGGTCGGTGCAATCTTTCTGGTCACTTTGGTGGTTGCCATTGTCACTGCAGATTATGACAAAGTTGACAAGCCATCTCGGCGCCTTTTTGAGGTAAGTTTTAAATAAGTGGGGGCAAAATAAGCGTTAAGCGTTCTTGAGTTAATTTAGTGCTGTATTTTGGACCGGTGAGGGAAAAGGAGGAATGAGTTTGCGGAATGGCTCGTGGCATGGCTTAAGGAATGACATAAATATTCGGAATGTAAGATATGCAGAGCGACTCAAAGAAATAAATTAAACTGAAAATTGGCCCTTTTTTGGCACGCCTTTCAATCAGCCGCTTTTTTATTGTCGCGAGCTCGACTACGATGACAAAGGACTCCTTCATATCTCACGGTCGATTAGCTTTTTTTGCACGCCACAAAGATTCTACTTACCTTTATATTAGTCGGGCTGAATGGCTACATCACGAAAGTAGGCCATATATGTTAAGAAAAGATGTTTTGGAAGGTCACCATCCCTTTTTTTCTGCAAAAGGTATTTGCGCGATTAACTTCACTTTTTCACCTTTATTGTCATTTGAAACCGCGTGAGAAGTGTTTTTTTTTCAGGCGGTGGGTCGCGCGATAGTTAGTTTGTTTATTTCATTTAGGACAACCGAATCTGCCATTTCCTGTCATCCTCTTTCCCAGGTCCTCTCTCTTCCTCCATGATTTTACCTTGTCCGCCGTTATGATGTTTTTCTAAGTAATGAGGAGGGTAAAAACTCAACAGAAGACTGGTTAAACTTGACATGTTTTCGTACTTTCACTGTGCTTCACCGCAAAAGAGACGTGAGAAAAGAACCGCTTCAGTTTATTTTGGAAACGAGTTATCGATGAATTATCAAGTATTGGTGTTTCAGCTGTGTTTCAATTTTAGCCTTGTTTTAATAGCGGTAATAAAGGGACCGGCAAAGCGGTTGCTCCTTCAAATTGGCGCCAAAAAAAACGCGCGGCAGAGACGCGCTCATGCTTTCCCGTTTAATTTATTTCTTTGCGCCATTTTTCATATATTAAATTACGCATAATTATGTCATTCCGCAAGCTATACAACATGACATTCCGCAAACTCATTCCTCCTTTTACCCTAACCGGGTTTGGACAGGATGCCTTTTTCAAAAAAAAAAAATTGTATGTTCGACTCGGATCACTTTTTTCAGGTCAGATGACAATCATTTTACCAGTATATATGTACAGTCTATGGTTATCTTTTATTCAAAAACGCAAATTTTAAAGGACATCGTTGAATAAGTTGCAGGAAAACAGGAGAAACTGAAATGAATTCAAACGAAATAAATTTAACTTAGAACTTCAGGTAGCGTTTATCTTTTGAAAATCCGTTCAAGGGCTGCGTCATAAAGCTGTGCAATCATCAGTTTCGACAAAAAATACGCATCGCTAACGAAGGCAGATGTTGTTGCATTATTTCCTTGTAATTCTGACTAATTTTCTCTTAGTGTCCCGCCTTAGTCTCAGTAACATAGCCACGAAGCTTTCAGTAACCAGCCCTAATTGATTTTCATGGGCCTTTGAAAACACATCAGCTATTGCTTGTAAGGCCAGTGGACATTGTTTGGGCGATCTGATTTTAGTCTATTGTTTTGCCAGCTGATTAAACAACTCGTTTTGACATAGGCTTTGTGCTCCCCTTCCCCACCCCTTTCAGTTACGTAGCGCGTGAAGGATGCCTTCACAACCGTCTCTCAATCGCTCCTCGCTGCTTGAGACGTTTTGCTCGCGGGAGAGAATCGCAGTCGTCTCTCCCGCGAAACGCACCAAGCAGAGATGAGGGAGGAATAGATGGCTGTATTCGTAGGCTACCTTTCCTCGCCTCTCTCGCTGTTTTTCGTGCGCCAAGTCTGCAGAACAAGTGTTGTTTTGTCGCGTTTCATAGGCGGGCGAAGGCACGCGCGAAGCGAGCGAGGAACGCAGAACATGCGGGACGGGGAAAGGTTAGGTGTCAGTTATTTCTCTCAGCGCCTTCCCCCGTCCTGAGTGTCCCGCGCTCCTCGTTCGCTTGGCGCTTTCCGTTTTGCTCGCCTGAAAAACGCGGAAAAATAACGCCTGCAGGCTATCGTGCGTCCAGACGAGTGTAAAGGCAGTAAAGGCACTGTTTTGACTAACTCGTGATTTATCTTGCAGCGATTTCTTCAACGTCGAAGTTGCAAAAAAGAGTGCGAATGGGGTTGTCGATATGACTCAGACTGCTGTCTTTATAAGAATACTGGCAGAAATGGACGATGCAGAAGTTACAATAATTGGCCACACGGATAGTAAGTTCGCTTTAAGTTAACCACTTATTATAAGTGATATAATCCCAAAAGTACCCAACTATAACTGGCAAACAAATAAGTGAAGAAAAAAACAAATTTATTTACTCCTAAAAAGCTATAACAAAGTAAAATAACTCAGTGGATAGTCTGTTGAAGAAGTTTCACTCGCGCGCAATGTTCACTGTTCTTTTTCATGTTAACAGCGGTTTTCCATTTGAAGTGATTGTTTATTATTCAAAATAAATTAGCTCTGTTTCCAAGACAAAAGATAAACAAAACAAGAAGTTTCCCTGCATATAAGGACTAAGATGATTATCGAGGTTTTAGAGATTTAAGATCCACACAAAATGACGAATTGATCGAATCAAGAGCTATTAAGCTTCTTTCAGTAATTCTCCGTGGCTGACCGTGATAGTGATCAAAAAAGCTCTAGCTAAGGGACTTGTCAGAAATTAGCAGGGGGGGGGGGGGGGAGGGGGAGTGGGAATTTTAAATTTGGGTTCGGAAATGAGGTTGCCCATCCCTGCAATGGGAGTGAAATTCGCTAACCCTCCCCTTGACCTTGGCCTAAAATATCATGACCTTCCCCCTCTTGTATAAATGATAAAATCCAGTTCTTGCAATACACTAGGGTGAGTCAGTATTATGAAAGCTCAAAATATATTTCTAATCTGTTTTTTGTAATGCCATATACATACATTTTAGATGACAGCATTAAGAGTCCGTCTCTGATTCTGACAGCTGATCACTCGACTCTCCTATTTCTCCCAGGTTTTTTTTACGAAATAAAGAACTTCTTTTTTCTTCTGTGGGTGAACTTCTACCTGATCACGGACACATATTTGCATGACCCTCCCCCTTTTAACGGCCCATTTTTCATGACCCATCCCTTTTCTGCAGTCTCAAAAAGTTGTGACCCTCCCTCTGTTTCCACCCCCTCCCCCCTGCTAATTTCTGACAAGTCCCTAACGATTGACTCTGAGGTGATTCACACCACGTAAACAGTTCCAGCTTTTGCGTTTAATTCTCTAAAGCCTGATCTACATGTACCAAGAATCCGAGATAACCAGAAATTTCACTTTTTGGCGCCGATCGTCCAAGATTTTGCCCAGTTAATGTAAGAGCCACCGATTGCGCAGACATTTCCAGTCATCTGGTTTTGTCGGGGACAAATTAGAGCGCTGTTCCGTGAGCTATTTTCGGATCAACTAAGGTTTCTGGGAAACTGCACTCCTACCCCTCCCATAAGCCAACATTTGCCCTAAAAGAGAAGTAAGTGTTATGTTGGCTTAGGGGAGGGGTAGGTGAACAGCCCCTCCAGGTTTATATTTCCTGTGATGCTCGGGGTCATCGTGATGGTTCGCACCTAGACATGCTTGTAATATTTGGGATGTTTGAGAGCACCACTAATTTCCTGTTTTTTAACTGTCCGCCGATGTAAACGCTTAACACAGATTTGACTGTATTTTTGTGCTTATTTTATTATGTTTTGTTTTATTTGCAGCAAATATCAGTGTATTCACCCAGACTACCGATATGTCACCACTACTGAAGTCATAAACGATGATTGCGGTACTTTTAAGGGAGGAAAATAAAACGACGATCATGCGTGCATCTAGTGTGATTTCTCTATTTTCCAATTCCCCATAACTCCCTCTGTTGCCGCCAAATTTTGCATTTTCAAATTCTCCAGGAAGGACTGCATATTCCCAAGATCATTTGAAAACAATAACTTAATACGCAAAAATTGGGGGCAAAAAGACAGAAAAGCCCATGCATTAAGGGGGGTTCGAAAAATGGCAATGAGTGAGGATGTACAGCTGGCAATGCTTTTATTTTCAGTGTGAACGTAGATTGTATCACCTTTTAAAAGCGTTGTATTAAATTTTGTAAAATGCAGTGTGAAAGAACCAACAAATAAATTTGCTGAAGGGAAAAGTCAGTGAAAAGTGATCGCCTCATCTTATTACGGAAGTACGAAGCTAGTGTGTGATACCAGAAAGGGCAGCCCCGCTCAGTCAATCACAGCATTGATCGGGAATAACGCGATGTCAGTCTGGGTTTCGCCCCCTAAGGGATTCCGGAATCCGGGAAAATTTAGGTTGTTGAATATTCGGAATCCTGAGCTTTGAAATCCATAATACAGCTGAAAGAATCCGGAATCCAACTGAACTATTGGAATCCGGAATCCAATTTCCACTGACGGAGACTGGAAGGTAGAACCTGGAAACTGGTTGGAAGGGGGGGGGGGAGGTACTCCCTTATATAGGCTTTATAGGCTATGTGGGCGCCAAAGGGTATGGTTTTTTTAGCTGTTTTGGTCTGAAATAGAGCATCCATTTTGACCGTTTTGGTCTGAAATAGGGTATGGTTTATGCACTCTAGTCTTGAATGTCCTTTACATTGGTCTGCCCTAGGGTGCAGATTTAAGGGTCAGGTCTGAAATAGGGTAGGTAAAATCATATATTTTGGTCTGAAATAGGGTAAGGGTTTCAGTGAGCGTGCCGCACACACCTAATTTTCTGGAAGTACCCCCCCCCGGGACCTGGAATCAGGAATCCACGGAGTGGAATCCAGGTTCCAACCTGTCTTGGATTCCCTTAAATGAGGTCCTCGGCTTAGTGGGGTTACGTATGTCCCTCGTCTGAATTTCAAAACCTGTCTTTGAGGAGGAAGCCATGTCACTGTCGATATTTGTTTTAGTTTCAAGCCATGTTTGTGTCGTTTGTCGCCATTTCTGCTGTCCTGTGTCCCTATTTCAAGGCCATGTCGCTTGTCAGAAACTTACCCAAACAGGGCCTCTTACATGCAGTCTCCTTCAACAGCCATGAACAGCCGTTTTTAGGCTCGTCACGCAACGCTCTTCCCTTCTCTCTTTGTGGGGAGGAGCGTTGCGTGACGAGCCTAAAGGAGACTATCAACCGTGGGGTGACTCTTGAAGACAGATATCGTAGGCAAGCAAGAAATTTTACAACAAATGTTTGGAAAATTCTAGATCTCAAATCGTCTTCCGAACAGATATTTTCCGAAAATTGATGTTGGGTGCCCCTCAGATATCAACTAAGCCGAATTTTGAAAAATGTTAGCGCCAAATATAGGCAGTGTATCTCCAAGAAAGCCCATAAAAAAACTAAGGGTGTCACCATTCTTAAATTCTTCCTCCTCGCTCATTTCTTTTCGCCTTTCTTTTTCCTTCGCTAGTGTGATTTGCGAGCTTGTAGGGCGCAAAAAACCTGCTTTTTGGCCCTATTCGGCAGTCAAAAGGTTGCGGGCAAATATCGCTAGGTTTAAATTTTAAAAAAATCGGCTGCATACACCTATTTCAATTAAGGTTGCTCCAGTGAAGCATGATCAATGATGGATGATCCATGTTTCATAGCCTGCAATGCATTATGGTAAACCTTTTTGTAGCGAGAAGTGTTCATCGGAATAATGGAGTCCGTGCGTCATTTCAAAAAGCTTTTTGAGAAGACTTTCAAGGGAGCTTTCAACTCAAGTTGTTGCGCAAATTCTTAAGCGTGAGTGAGCTGAAGAATCTCATTTTTAAACCTCAGAGTAAGAAATTAGAAGCCGCTTCGTCTACCGCTTGTTTAAGCTGCGCGAGTTTTTGGCCAAAATGCTGATTATTTCAATAAAGCAAATGAACACTATTCCTTCACTATCTTCGTTCAGTTGAAAAAAAAAACTGCCTCAAAAATAAATAAACGCGTAATCTTAAGTTACCTCTTACAGTTCAACAAATGCCTTGAATTTGGTTTTTAAAACTTCATCCAAAATTCCCACGTGCACGACTCAAGCAAACTCGTTAAAAATTTGCAACATTTGCATATTACAACGGAGTTACTGAACCTAAATTTAAATCACTGACTTAAAATGCGGCAACTGCTAAAGGCCTAGGCTTCAATGTTTTGAAACACTTTATCTTAACGTTCTGCTGACATAGCATAGGAGCGCCAGTAACGTTTACTGTCTGGGTTTGTTGGCTCGTCGTGGGCATGTAATTTCTGAACTTGTTCCCATAATGCACCGCGGGCTATGCAACATGGATCATGCATGTATCATTCTTCACCGAAGCAACCTTAAGGTGATTCCCTGGTTTTGCATTGCGCATCTATTACTGCCCATAAGAAGATGGCCTCCGTGAAAAAGAGCATGTGAAGTAACGTTATTAAAATGAAGTTGACCGAAGAGAAACGCTATTACAATTTTTGCTTGCGGTTGTTTCTTGCCGAGGTGAGACTCAATGTGGTGGAAATGTGCATAACGTAAGCAGTACGCGTGTTGCTGAGTTCGACTTCCTCACGGAGAACCTCGATAGTGGATGTTTAATTTGTGCTTATTTACTTTGATTTTCATTTAAACGCTTTCTTTATCACATTGTGTCCTAAAGGTGATATCTCGATGTAAATTCTGTAAAAACGGATTTTTTAATACTTTCTTCCCCCTTTCACATACATTCTATTTTGAAACTCGCCCCAGTCCTCTCTCAAAAATTAAGGAAAATGCATTTGGTGCGCACTTTCTGCAGCTCTACTGCAAAAACGAGTACGGTGACCCCCATTTTTTATTTTATGATTTTAATAAGGACAGTGCATCCTTTCGGTGAGGAAAAAATTGGCACAAATCTATGTTCAGTTTTTTGGCAATTTTACTAAATTGTACGGATTGAGCAATCACGTGTCGAATAGCGCGTGTCCAATTTATTTCTACTTTGGAGCGTAAAGTAAAAAAAAGGGCATTAAAAGGCATTTTTATGGTACGTAAGTGGATAAACAATACATTAAAGTCAAATTCTGTGCGATACCACATGCATCATTGAAAAAATCTTACCTTTTTTGTCTAGTTTTGGGCTGGGCGCGGTTTTTGTCAAAGGGTCCAAAATAGCCTTATTTGTCAGCATTGTGACGTCAAAACGAGCACGGTGACCCCCACTTTTTATTACTTTTTTTATCATCTTCTTGACTTGTTACATTAGTGTACCAAGTTTCATCTAAAATCTATGTTAGGTTCTTTTACTAGGGAATCACCTTAATTGAAATAGGTGTATACATTGATTTCTCAGTCTTGATTGTTATTGATATTTCGTAAACGGCACAAAGATCTATATTGTTTAATGTTTTATACTTTAATAAAATACTCCCAAATACAGCGTTTACTATACTGGGAGAAAAAGAAATATGTCACCGAGAAAAAAAATAATAATTAAGACAATATTTTGAATAATGATAAAATTAGAATGCATTATTTATGTTCAAAAACAAAACAAAGCAAATCTTTGTTATCCCTCCCCCCCCTGAAATATTGCATGACTATTGTTTGCAATTTCTCTTGGGAAAATAAAGATTATTATCGATATATTAAAAATAGCCTTTGTAGTGACCCCCACTTAGTAAAAATCACACTCGCGTCCAAAAGGCGAGGGAAAAAAAAACGCTATCCTGTGATCTAGATTAGACCTTTCTATTTCATGTGTTGCTGATTATTTTCAACGGCAAGAACCCCCCCCCCCCCTTCCTTGTCCAACCCAGTGGACCCATACCTGTAATTGTCAGTCATCGAAAGGCAATTCCTCTTCAAAGTACTAAACAAATAACCCTGTTCCCTCTGTCACGCAACCTCGTCCCAGGGTCCTCTCCCCGCGGGGGCCGAGTAGGAGAAGTCCCTGGGCAGGAGGTTCTGACAAGAGGTGTAGCCAGATGCAGTCGTGGAACAGCCTGAATGGCCCACTTAGTTTTCTAGGACGCGATCCATTCAACCAAAATTATCGGCTCCTGCCAAAACTCAATGGATCGGTTCGGTTCCGACCGGAAAAGGTTTGAAAATATTGGTCTACCTATTGAGGTGGACCGCTTTTCCCGGTCGGACCGGTTGGAATTTCGGTTGAATGGATCGCGCCCGTATGAACATTATATGTAAACTCTTTGCTACTCTTTTCTGTCGTCGGTAAAAACTATTAGGGCAAAATGAATGAATGCAGGATGGAGCAATCTAAAGTGATTTTAAGCGGACAGGCCTGCAGCCCACTTTTCATCGATGTTTTGATAATAAAGAAACAATAAACAAATAGAGTAAAATGAAGATAATACCGTATAAAGTACAGCAAGTACTTGCTAAGTAGTTGGTGAATTTTGGCCAAAGATAATACCCGCCCGAATTAGATTCCAGCTGATTGGGCTAATTCGGTGACGTCACTGAAGTGTGTGACAAAGCGCGACAAACGGGTGTCGATTTCACGCTACAAAGACGCTACAAAAACACGATAATCTCTACAAGTGGTCACGTTCTATCAAGGTAGGAGGGCGACCATGGAAGTATACGAAGCCAAGTACGATTACTGCGATGAGTGTGGGGATAGTCTTCTCAGTTTTAAGAAAGGAGACAAGTTTATAGTCACTTACAAAGACGAGGGAGGCTGGTGGGCCGCGCAAAATTTATCAAACAACGAAATCGGATACATCCCTTCATCGTTCGTTGAGGTGAAGAATATCTGTTTGTGTTTTCTTAGTGTATCGGTGCATCTTCTTGAAATATTGGGATTTCGTAGTAAAAATCTTATATTATTTGATATTTAAATTAACGATAAGCCTTCGGATGTTGTGGTCGGCGTGTGTTGCACAAATAATTATAAATTACTCGTGCAAGGTTCCTGCTCCCGGAGAAATGTATTGCATGTATCGTTGTTTTATTTTGACTATTTTGTTTCTTCTTTGCTAAAGAGCTACACTTTTTGTTTGAGTGAGTTGACTATGTATGAATTTTAAACACAAAGACTGCGGATTTAGCTTCTAATACGAAGCGATCGCAAAAAAGCGTAGAATTCCTCAATAATTATGTTCCTGAAAATGGGAGGAAATCACTAGATTGAAGTATTAGCTTCCGCATGTACTTATAAATCGTCTTCCTTATTCCATGAAGTTCGTTTGAGTTATCCCATTTTTTTTTAGGATTCTCTTTGTATCTGAATCATTTTAGCTAAAAATATTGAATATTCGCCTCTGTATCGCGGCTGACAACCGACGCGTCGGTTAATCTGAAACGTTCATTATATTGCCAGACACAGCGCTGCAGAAATAACAATTTATCTTACCACCACGTTGCACAAAAACGAAATCGGTTTTTCATTGGTAGAAACAACGTTGTTTAATTCATTGTTCAGGACTATCATGGGACTTAGATAAGGTTTGCTAAGGTGACGCACGTGTCTGAACAGTTTCGTGTCTAAGGTTTCGTGTGATTGTCACCCTGTCAGGAAAAAGAGTACCTTTACCCTTATAAATGATTGCAATAAGTTGAAAAGCACACTCTGTTATTTTTTACGCTGTTGTCAGTGTTGTGAGCTACGTAAGTGCAGGTATGCCATCTTTCTCCGTTTAATTTCTGATCGGGATTTCATCGTGTAATGACTCGATGTTTACATAGTCTGGTAGGCTGCTTAGGCTTTGTATTTTGTGCTGCATACCAAATTAGCATGCCGCTGTAGACAGCAAAATTCTGAAAATTAGAGAGGATCGTAACCCCCGAAGAGAGATCTTTTTAGTTGCTATGGCCAGGTTATAAGAACTGTTTTTTTCTTTCTCTTTGGAGATAAACTGCGAGAGACCTTTAGCTCAGATATTTGGGAACGAAGTCGATACTGATTCACTGAACGAACGTAACAATATTACTGAATGTTTCTTTTATTATATATTGGAAGAGCGGGAAAGATAATGAATATTTTCCAAACGAATTTTAAATTTCCTAAAAAGAACACGCGAACACGGTAGAAAATGACTTGAGTTGAAAACTGCATTTCGTCTGCAGTTGGGCAGTTTAATGCTCATTGTGTTCAAAACCCCAGATCCAGGAACTTCACAAACGTGCAATATCCCAATTTCTACCTTTGATATATTATTTCAAGTGTGACATTGGAAGCTTCCATATATTAGTGAATGTTAATACTACTATGAAATATCAGGCTTACATACATCAGCATATTTATCAGGGAAAATTATTCTGCGCTGTATAATTGGGCGAATGGACCAATATTTCGTAAGATAAAAATGGCTAAACCAGTGAGCTTTTCCGGTTGTGGTTTAAGAGCAGGCCGCGTCATGGTTTCGTAGCTTTTTGTTTCCGATTTCTTGGCTATTTTCAATCTTTTCTTTTCGGAATTAGCAAGATTTACACAACAATCAAACGTAATACTGTTTACCAAATTAGGGGATCGAACCCAGTTTCTTCACGCGCAATCTCCTTCAAACTATTTCCCGTTGTGTTGCTCAATTTCTTGTTTTAGTAACTGATCGGCCGTCGAGCTGAAAGTGTAACAACAACTACCCTTCTGTCCAAGGTCAGTATGCAAGCATTAGCTGAAATGATTGATTTGTATAGGTTCGAAGTGGTTTTATCAGTGAGAAGAAGGCGAATGACGTGCTAAACGCCATCAGCGAAAATTTCAGTTGTTTACAGGTGTATAATTTATGTATGGCGTCTATGCGAAGGGGAAAGGCCGCCAGCAAACTGCTTTAACTTTCGGCATTCACTTTGTGAAGGCTGCAAATTATCCTTCTACTTCTAGCTCATGTACCTTGGGAGTGTAGCTTTTCATAGATATTTTCACTGGACAAAAATATGCCTTAGAGGAACCAAAATAGAAAGAGCAATAAGCTCGTCAACATCACCGTCTCTCACGTCATTTCGGTCGCAAGCGAACCGGTTGCTGCGAAAACTGTAATACTGTGCTATTTTTATAAATCGTTTTTACACTCACTTCACAAGCCTTCTTGCAGAACAATATTGAAGCAAATTTCCCTTTCAAAAAGATCGTGTTTGTGATTAATCTGCCTCTTGTTTGTTTTCTGAAAATTTTAAAATTGACAGAAGAGCTTCGCGTGATTCACGCGCGAATTTAGTTGATTTCTACTCTCTTGATTTTCTCTAAGTGTTTCTTGAATAATTGATTGAGAACATGTTATGTGCTTCAAAATCTTGCTGGATTTTGTTCTGCCTTCTCGCTTAAAGTTTCCTGGGACAATAATATCTCTAATTGTCTCTTTGTTGTGTAAATACGGCGTTTTGTTGCCCTTTAAAATTTCCGTAGCATCCTTTCGCCGTTTGAAAGGTGCATGATATATTAAGGCAAGAGCTGTGTTGTTCTTTAAGTCAGTGAATTCTGTATTTTCTCTCATTCCACTCGCAGTTACAGTAATTAGACAATGGTTCGAAACGTCCTTTTGCAAATAAGCTCATGTGATAAAATCAAACATCGCCCATGCCTTGTTTGTGTGCCTTTGCGTTATAAAAAAAGAGATTGTCAATACCCTCTCTAAAATGTTCGTTACATCACACAGAGATCACAACATGGTTCCTCTAATACTTTTCAGCTGTTTCTTATCCCAGCTGTACTCAACGGTAACCAATCAGTTAGCCCACGAGGGTGTACAATGTGATTTGAAAACCAACACGTTACGCATTTTTCAAATTTTGTTTTCTTCATGATTTTTCTCTCAGCATAATTAGGAAGTGTCTATAAGTTAGGAAGAATGTCAATAATTTTTGAAAGATAAACAAGTTATGTCACGATTCACGGTCTGGCTATTTGTATATACCAAAAAAATGGAGGTGGAATGCCTTTTTTGTTGTTTTGCTTTTTGTCAGAACTGAATTATAAAGTACCTTGTAAGTGTTCAAGTAGTACATGTACAGGCGTAAAGATTTGAACTTACAAAAGTTGTTCAAAATTACATTTAAAGCATGGACAACCAAACATGAATTGCATTCCACTGTCATAATGTGGCTATGGGATACATGTTTTTTAATAAAAGCATTTTGTAGCAATTAACTTCAGCAGCATGATGTATGTGCATCATCAGCCTTAGATATTTAGGGAACAGAGAGAAATCCATTAAATTTGGATAAAGGTGGTTTTTGGAATTAAAAAAAATTTGTGTAGCCCAATGTGAAAGAAAATGATTTTTAGCCCCAGTTCATCCTCCAAACCAGTTTTACATCTTGTCATTCGGGCGAGCTGTAGCTATTATTTACTAGCCCAAATTCATTTCAGCTAGCCCCCAAAATTTTTTGATGAGCAGGATTGGTTACACATTTTTTCTGTAATTTGAATGCCCCTAAAAAAAATTCACTTGCCTGTTGGGCAAGTTACATGTAAGAACAAAATTCACTAGCCTGATGGCCACATTCACTAGCCCTGGGCTATTGGACTCTACTTCCTTTGGATGCTGTATGGAATCTTAGTTGAGCTTGAAGGGTAACACCAGTGATAGCCTATTGATATTGTGTGCATAAAAATTTTATTAAAATAACAACTCTGATAATGGTAGTAGCAGTTATTGAGGGAACAAGCCAAAGAAGGCCTTCAGACTTAATAATTGCAAGTTAAAACCTAATGATCTTTAAAAGTTCTGTTGCCTTACTTGAAATGAAATGCTTTGACTCATTATTATACATGCATATGCGAGGAGTGATACAATATTATATATTCCAGGTCATAAAGAATATGGCCAATCAGAATGCTAGAAATTTGTTGTATATTGCTTATGTGTAACATGTCATATTTCATGAAAAAATCTTGGTTGTGTATGCTGCCACAATTTTGCACCACTGAGAAACAGAGAAGATTGTGACTGGCGAAACTTTTCAGTCTATGAAAATTGTCTGGTGTGACCTTAAACCAAATTTTGGGCTGTCTGGAAGCTGAAGTTTAAATGTAAAACAAAAACAGACTGCAATGGACAAAGAAATTATGAATTTTAGTGGGAAGCAACAAACAGAAACCAGAAACGTACTATCACAAAGACTGAATTAGATCCAAAGAAAACTTATATTGATTCAACAATAAACTTAACTGAAATGCCACCAGAAACATCCAATAGTTGTCTTTGCCATTTTCTTCAGTCAGAGGTGCATACAACTAAATTCATTGACAAGCTGTTAATCACCTGGATAAGTGTACCTACCTTTGATCTAAACATTGCTTCATTTTTTTTTTTCATTTTTCTTCTCCACTTACTAGACTTGCTTGCTTAAGCACCAAGACTCATAATCTGCAAGCCGTTTTTCTTCTTTGTATTTAGCACACAAAAGGGTGGTTGGGGTCGCAGGCCTTCCTAGCGAAGACCGTGGAAACTGGGAACAAGAACTGTTGTGTGACTGAAGCCACACATGTTTTGCGAAGAATGCTTAGGAAAGATTAATAAATACATTTGAGAGCTTTTTCCGGAATGGGTCGGTCCACGAATTCTATCCCTTGAAAGAGATGTCGACTTTGGAACAAGTGAACACTTCCGTGATCAGAAGAAATATAATCTTAATTAGCAAAGGCTAACTGGTCGGGTGTTGTAAATGTTTATTGTATGCAAATGAGTCTTGTGATGAGTATGCAGTTCATTTTCGGCAACGATTGAAATGACATGCCATGTTCTCATCACAATGTAATTTCTCTCAAATTGTGGCCCTTGAATTTTCTTGTAATTACAGTTTGTATACATGTGTATCAAAGCCTGGGACTGCAGACATATCTCCGGTCGTTGCTAACACGTGTGTAAAATCAATTCAGAAACAAACACTGTCGATTAAGTAGGAAGTGAAAAACCTTTAGCGAGTAAATCCTGTTTAGTCAAGTATTAATTGACTCCTCATGTCTTATCTAATCTCCAAGCAAGCAAGACTGAAGGCAAATATTAGGAGCTTTCTGTTGAATTTAAATAAGGATTTAATTTAGCATCATATTGGGAACAAAGAGGTTGTTTAATCTTTAACTTTGAAACAACGTTTTGCGTTGTTTGCTTTCTAATATTATTATTATTAGAAAACGGCTCAGCTAGCTTCAAACAGTATTTTTCAGTGAAATTTTTCTAGAGATAGTTGGTTAAAGCCAGGTCCTTTTCTTTTTTAATTTTTATTTTAAAATGAGAAGATTTCAATTGAAGATAATGTTGATGAGCAATAAGTGATGATCTCTGTGTTTGTTGTTGTTTTTTCAGTGTGTAGCAGTAGTTGATCCATTGACATTAAACCAAATGGACGTGACAGCAAAACAGCAGAAGATAAAAATGGATGCTTTGTGTGAACTCACGGCAAAGATATCTCAAAATCCTAATCCAGGTAACATTTGAAGCATAGATAAAATGGCCTAGGAGGGCTTACATGTACAGTGTATAAAGGGGGTGGTAGGGGGGAGGGTCTTATATCCAGGGATCAGCTTATAACCGGATTAAAAAAAGTGCTTGAAAAGAAGCTGCATTGTACGTAGTGCGATCAAAGTACTTTTTGAATATAATTGCTTTTTGAAACTTCAAAAAGTCATACAAATCAAATTCATTTCAATAAAAGCTTTAGGGGAACTTATATCTGGGGGAGCTTACAACAGGATGTATTTTTTGTTTGCATGTAGAAAGGACTATAACTGGAGGGGGGAGGGGGCTTGTAATTAGGGGGACGCTTACAAGGGGGGTTTATGGTGTATTGGAAAAGCACGCCAATTACCAACGTGCGAAGAAAATCTTTTTCCGGGGCTAGTGGATTTTGCTATCGGGCTAGTGAATTTTGTTCTTAACTTACCTGATGGGCAAGTGCTGTTTTGGGGGGAAATTCAAATTACAGAAGGATTGTAATCAATTGGCCAATCAAAAAGGGTTTTGGGGTTAGTTGAAATGACCTGTGGTCTAGTACATGCTAGCTACAGCTTGCCCGAATGGCAGGCTGTAAACCTGACTTTCTTTGCACCCTGAATGACTTATTGAAAAATTAATGTTAACTTTTTTGGCATGTTAATCATTACTGACAGCCATGTAATATGACAATTTGTCTTGACATTTCTTCATATTGGTGTTTGGCATTCATTTGGTGTTAATATTTTTAAATGGCATATCTTATCCACGTAATATGTATTGCTGTATTGGTTTCATGCAGGACGATACCATCCACAATACCCGAGAGAGGATTATCTTGATGAGTCAACTCCACCAACAACTCCTGAGTTCAAAAGAAAAACAACACCTCTCTCCACCTCTAGGGAACAAGAAGAATTACGCAGAGATCTCAAGTTTAGCCAGCAAAGGTGTGTTTCAGTACAGTGTAGAACATTTCATTATTTAGCGCTTACTACCAACCAGGTTGGCACCATCTCCAAAATGTCTTGCATTAAGTCCCTTGAATTCAAAACATTTCATAAGTTCTTGGTGGTCTTAAAATTTTAATCAATCGTATTATTGTGATGTGGTACTCCATAGAGTCGAGGTATAAGGCATTGCTCAGTGTGGGTGTTGAATATCCTGTTTGTTTTTTTCTTTAAAAATCATTTTGCTATTCCTGCAAAGTAGCATTGTTCCAATTTTTTCCCAAACTGTTTTTACCCTTGTTTGTGGTTTTGAGCCCTCTAGGAATTTCAGTGTTTGAATTCATTCAAGTACCTTTCCACATAAAGTGCAATACCAACTCTATTCCCCTCAAGGGCTTTTCCTTTTTTTAATTGACTTCTGATTTAATGTCAGATTCTCCCTTTGTTTTTCAAAAATATACCAGACAACTTGAGAGAGGAAACTAGCAGTATATATCTAAGTCATTGCTTCATGGGGATTTTTTCTGGCACACCCTGGCTTTATTTCCAAGTAGTGGTGTGTTGACGAGATGCCTAATGTAAGAAATGTTATCCTTAAATTGACAGATTTTGTTTCGTCTTTGTCTTGTTTCAGAGGTATTCAGCTGGGTAGACCAGAGCTTGTTAAAACTTGGGAGAAATTTGAGCAAAAGAAGTCGGTGAAAGCGGAAAAAGAAAAGGTCCCTGATAGCGAACTAGAGTCCAGATTTCGCAGCATTTCACAGAAACAAGAGGTAAGAATTGTGGGATCCTTGTGTCATGGAAGCTTTTATTTGTTATTGTCGTTATAGACACAACAATATTAATAAAAGGCAAACTCAAGATTCCTGTCTGCTGATAGTTGACCAGGGTGAAGTCGCAAGTCAACTCACAAGGCTCAAGGGAGTCATTTTTGACCTTGAATGTAGTTAAATTTTACAGTTGATACTGCAAATTGCCTTTGTTTCAGTAGAATCAAGTTAACTGTCATGCAATTGAATGAATCTAAGGAAAAGACTGTCGAAGAAAGGATAGGACCTTCCCCAGATGTCAATATTTGGGGTGGTTTGTAAGAGGCAGTTTGCTGTATAGTCAATAAAGTCATTTGTTATAACTTTCTCTTTAGGATCTTGAGAAACAGAAGGAAGTAGAAGACAGCAAACCAGAATTCTTGAAAGTCAGCCTGAAGAAATCCACTAGAGTAGTTGAAGCTACAAGCTGACCTGGAGAATCAAATTTTGTTTAAAGAAGAGAGTTATGTACACATCAGGTTAAAGTATATTATAAACAGGCTGCTGTGAATGTCTAGGAGGGAAGATAACTACAATAAGAAAAGTAAACTATGTTGTAATCAATGCAGTTTTCAGGAACACCCATGGCATTTACATTTAGAATTAAGCCTCTTTGGGTTTCATCTTCTCCATCCCACCTTTTAAGAAAGGGTGTATTAAGGTTTAAACTTCCCTTTTTAATGTTTTCATTCAGTGGCCTTCTTCCCCTTAAAAGCTCCAATAAACTTCCGTAGGAAGAGACAGAGTATTCCTATTTTTTGCAGTCTCACATGTTTACATTTTCATGTATGAAATGATAAAAGAGGAAGTTGTCAGTCAAGACTGACTTTCTATTACTTCTTTTTTGCCAGAGACACCTAGTTACCCCCTGTTTTTATGCCACTCTCTGTCATTCCTTCACCACAACACATTTTTAACAGCTTTTTCAGGTTTTTGATTTATTATTTTTTAATGTCAAATTATTTGAGCTGAATTTTCTGATAACTAAAGATAATGGGGTGGTGTGTAACCACTGTAATCCTTCAAAACAGCTTGTTCAGTCTTTTATTGCATGGATACAGAGTGTGGTGGAACTTGTCTAAGTCAGAAAGGTAAACTTTGTTGGCATTCGAAGTGCATCACAGAAAAACCACAAAAATAAATACTCTTCAAAATCACAGTCTTTTTTGTTTTCAGATAACAGACAATTTGATATCAGTGTTTCGTATTCTTGGAAGTCATCATGATTTAAAGTCCTAACTAAAATTTATTCAATATTAAATGGCTATTGATAAAAAAGTATTAATTTTTCTCTTTCTGAAAATTTATATTTTTACCCGTCATTAAACGTAATAAATATAATGGCCCAAATATTTTTTCTTATGTAATCTTTACCTGCAAAAATAACTTTATTGTTCTGTCTACTTGAAAGAGTTAATTAAATAATTAATTGTATACTGTTGACAAATATACCTTAGGTTGCATTTGATTGGGAATCTGGATTTAGATTTTGAAATCTGGATTTTGGATTGTGCAATCAAATGCGAAATCCGAAAACAGATTTTACCTCGGAGAAATCCGTACTCAGGGTGGAATTCAATTAAGAAATCGAAAATCCGCATTTCATAGAATTCCTTTCTACCGTTTGATAGGGAAATCCGAAATAGGATTTGCAAAACTATTCTCGTGAACAACGGTCTTCTTTTTGCTAATTATGAGTGCACAGGCAAGACCGCTGTTCTTAAGGACACTTTTTCAAATCCTTTTTTGGATTTCCCAATTGAACAGTTAAAAGGAAATCCAAAAACAGATATCTCAGCATCAAAATCTGTTTTTGGATAATTTTGCTTTCGATTTCAAATTCAGAATCCGGATTTTAAAATCTAAATCCAGATTTCCGAATTGAATGCACCCTTGTTGCTAGTTTAGCTATGTAAGACGAAGACTTACGGGACTGGTTGGATGTACAGATTGTATCATTTCATTTTCTGACTATGAGAGCACACTATATCTAATACTATCTTCTTGACATCACCCAAAAGATTTCACCTTAGCAATCAAAGTTGAAATCTGCCTCTCTACGTAGCCATGCAATATCCTCTATGTCCGCATTAGCAAGTAATTAAAATATATTGAGACTGTATTCGCCCCATGTTAGGGAATCCACGAAAATTTTGCTTGTGGAATCTGGAATCCTGGGCTCTGGAATCCAGCGCACGGAATCTGGAATCCCATAATGTGTGGAATCCGGAGTCCAGAGTCCAGAGTCCAGAGTCCAGAATCTAGTTTTCTATGAAAAAGACTGGAATCCAGTACCTGGAATCTGGAATCCATGGCATGGAATCCAGAATCGAAGACTGTCTTGGATTCCCTTATATGGAGCAAGTGCATGCTACTGCTTCTTTGAAAAAGTGGCTTTCTGTTTGTTATTGTTCCAGTGAACTGCATGTTATTTTCTTTCACAGCTACGCCTGGCTGTATGTTAAAATTATTGTTACTGTTCCCTTGTGCGTGAAAAATTTTGCACACTTTTGGCAGCATGTTTGCTATTATTTTGTATGTTAATATAGTTCCAGTTCAGAACCAAGTTAAGTTAAATAATATTATTTTTGTATTTTCTCAATTTTGTTTAGAAAAGTATCAACAGCAAAAGTACAAAACTATTCTTAAGGAAGCACCGTCCAGTAGCTTCATTTTATTGTTTCTAGGAATTCATCCACAGACTAAAAGTCAGGGGCACCCAACTTTTTTCTGTAAAATAAATTTTCAAAGGAGGAGCAAGTATCGCCTAAAAATTTCAAAAGCTCAAGAAAGGGTAAAAATTTCCGGATAACCGCTCCACTCGTCTAAGATATTCGTAGTTTTCCTACTAAGTTACCGACGATTTTCGCAGTTTTTTTCATTATTTTTATTACCAAGATAATTGCGATTATTGCCAAAAAGATGTCGTGAAAATTTTGATATAAAAACAGTTGCCCCCTATAATTTTGGCTACTCCACGTCCTCAAACTTTCGACCGGACCAATCAAGGTAACTAACAGTTTCGAACGAAACGAAAAAGCCGCCTAAAACTTTCGAGACGACCTAAGCTTCCTGAGACATCCCAACAAATAGATTGATCTCAGGGCAGTTCCAAGTTAACCAAACAAGCTTCTAAAGCGTACCAAAAACCATTTGAGGCACTTCTGACGTATCTGGAAACATTGGGTCGTTGGGTGCCCTTGTGAAAGTTAGAGCCACCTTGTACAGCATCATAAACAGTACCATAGCAAAGTATTGAGAAAGTAGTGTTTAGTCACTTTCGTTTAATGATCACAGTTAAGGATTTTACCCACACAATCTGATGCTTAGATCAACAGGAACTTACTTCATAATGTCTTACATTAATGGTTATTGCATGTCTTTGTCTTTTAAGGTTGAGATTTTGTTGTATATACTGAAGTGTCATACTGCATTATAGTGGAAATAAATAAGTATTCATAAAAATAAATAAAGAAATAAATTTTATTTGGTAGAGAAATTTCTGTTGTTGATTAATTTCCTCTAAGTCATTAATAATTTATGAAGAGCCCTTTTGATTTCTACAAACGTTTACTGCAAGATTTTTTGCTTACTTGTGATTTATAATCATGTTGGTAAAATCGTAATCGCAATCACAGAAAAGCAACTGTAATCATAATGACAATCATTTATCATAATGACAAGTCGTGATGATAGTCAACATCATAACCGCAATCTTAATTCTACTCGTTATATGATAATAATCATGATTTATAATCAATCCCAATCACGGACAACTACAATGATGACTGTAATTGTAGCGGCCTGGATAACCTGCGTCCCCGTCCACCGCCGCTAATGATCTAAAGAAAATCAATAGACCGGGAGCAAGCTTTACCCTAGTCGAACAAGAAAAATTTGTAAGAGCTAAGCAAAGTTCTTCAAAGCGAAGGTTAAGTTAAAAGTGTCAGACAATACCAATATGCTGTAAATTTACTACCCTTTTTTAAAGCTCCCTAAAAAATGTTCTAAATGGTGTTTTGGGCGGCGCCATTTTGCAAGCATATGATTACTCATGAGCGACGCGTTTTCAACTAAACGATGCTCAGTATTTGAGAAAAATGAAAAGATATATATGTAAAAAACAAATGCCTACGACGTTTGACTGTGATGGAGGAGCAAGCTAAATAAAATTAAAACGCACTCTGACCGCTAGCTGGAATCTTTTCTTTATACTTCCAACTTCAACTCGTTAACCATGCTTTAAACTGACTTTCAATCATGAGTTAGCGAGCAGAGAGAAGGATTAGAACAAGGAAGAAGCATTCTCAAGTTGTAAATCCTAGCTTGAGTGAAAGATCTTTGTTTCACCAGCTCAACCCCCGGGGAGGGGGGGGGGGGGACTTCCATATGAAACAGACGGGGATGCTCAACGCCGGGTTGTCTCCCTTAAACCTCGTCCAGATGAGTAAATTGTACGTGACAATATTTTTATTTGCTAGTGTACGTGAGAAAATTTGTGTAATATTAAATTTTGTGACAGAAAGAAATGCCAAAAACTAGGGCATCCGTTTTAATGTGGCGAATAAAACTACCATTTGTGAAAGTCGATCGCATACACGATTCGCCGTGTAAAATTGGGGTGGTGCTAGGGCGAGCGGACAAAGCGGGAGGCGAGAATGAAAGAGATTCAGCCCGTATACCACTTGCCTGTTCGAGGCGATCAGATAGTGGGAACGGCGCAAGGAAAAACGCAGCGCGACTCTCAACTGCCTCGGCGCCTGGAAAGGGCCTGTCAGTGGCCTCCATATACACAAGCAAATAAAATTGTCACAAGTACAAGCTGTCAGATACAAAAATTCAAAGAGGACAGAGACCAAGTTGTTATTGCTTGAAAGATCTATACGGGTATCTGTATGTCGTAACTGTAATTCCACTACTGTTTTCGGCTCCATTAAATCCTACGCCAGTTGTAGAACATTTTAGGAACCACCCACAATGTGAGCACAGTTACTGACAAGGCCTATGAGTAGGAAAACAGTCTGAAGAAATGTAATGCGTTAAATAACAAACTAGTGTTTCTTCTAAGACCACAAGATAGACTAGTGAATGAGCATGAAGTGAAGATAGAGCTCAGTGTTAAGTTTCTGAAAGTGTTTTTCTCAGTGCGCGGTTAATATCTTGGCCGTGGCACTTTACATTCATATTTTGATATTTCGTATCTGAATTCATTTTGGTGCTTGTTCGCATTCTAAAATAGACTGTCAGATAATACAGAAAGCGGGTATCATTGAGGAATAACGCAATTCAAGTAAGGAAATCATCGAGACGCCACAAAATGACGCTCGAAGAGGTCACTTTGAAAGCCAGCGACGGGGTTTTCGACTATTTGTTTTTTCTACGGCAACGAGCATTTGTCAGAACTGGCAGGCCAGTCCATTCCCGTCGCAATGATAATTTCACTTTTAATCAAAACTCTCGAGCCAGATCAGTCAAATTCTAAATGATATTTAAGAAGGAGATCGTTTTCAGCAAAAACTCTTTGAAAAAGCGTATTTCATTTTCAATCTGACTGGTCCGGCAATGGTTCGGCCGGCCAGTTCTGACAAATGGAAAGCGCCCTCAGACTATAGTGAACGAAGTGAGATAGCTTCAAACGAATTGAGTTTAGTGCTATAATGACGGTTGTGACCCTGAAAAGCATTCTGTTTTAATAGCTCTCTCATCCATGGCAACTATCCACGCGCCGGCTTTTACTTCGCGCTTTCTTTCACCTTAATTTTGATTTTTCCCTTTATTTAATTGAATGTTTCACTTTATGGCCACAAAGTAATTTACGAAGATAATTGTCGGAAACTCCACTTGTAAAGCCTACTTTCTGACAGAGTGCCAAATACAAGCTCAAATCAAATTTATTTCGCGTCTTGAAACTTTCACTTTACCTGCAAAACAGCGCACTGTAATTGCGGAGTGTGAAACCGAATTTTGACGCCAGAGATGTGATTGGCCAGGCCGGTTTAAGAAGTGGCCGTACCGTTATTACACGTAGCGAAATTGCTGGTGCCGCAAATCAAGTACATGTAATGCTAATTCAACCTTTGACTTATTATGAAGAACCGTTAACACGTTGTCTGAATACTATTTTTGCTTCAAGACAGGAGAAAATATATATTGAAAGTACCTAGAGCTGCTCATATTGTAACCAGTGGCCTGGTTTCGGCAAAGCTAGCAATCTGATCGTGTTAATTCAGTTCAGTAAACGAAACGCATCCATGGATGGGTATGTACGATTGCACGTTTCTTTTTTATATTCAGTTCTCTTTTCATTTTTTCGCTTACGCTCTTCCCGTGGCCTGTAGATATAATGAAATAAGAGGCACTGGCCTTTTGCGAGGAATACTTAACTGACTGAACCGAAAAAAAAAGAAAATTTGTACGTTTAATTTATTCCCTTTAACTGGTCTCCACTATATTCAGTGTGTATTAAACGGCTGGTGCATATTATCGACTGTTCAGGAAAAACTTCAATCAGTAGCAATTCAGCTAGTAAAATCAACCGTATTTTCCTCATTTTCACCGCACAAGACGGAAAACTGTAGTTGGCAAAAGCCCGTTCGAAATCGACAGAGAAAGACGGATGACTTTTCCCCAAATTTATTGCATTGTACACGACAAAAAAGTCACCTAACATCGAATGGCAAAATAGCCTGACTGCTTTTGTCTTCCTGGGTTTGCCGTGCGTCGCTGCTTTTTTTAAACAAGCTCGATCACGAATGAACAGCGGAATTGGACAGGGAACTTCGTAGTCTGAGTCAGCCTTTAATTTAGACCAAATCATTACACAGCGCGACAAATTACAACGCGAGTTTGGCGGTGACATCTTAGGCCTTGTCCACGCTAATGCGTTTTCAAAAGAATGCGTTTTTCGTTGTCATCGAAAACGCATCGATCGATTCGCGTCCAACGTTTTGATGCGTTTTCGACTGTCCACACTAAAACGGTCGAAAACGATAGAATTGCACGTTGTGACGTAAGCTAAACTCTATGCGCATGCTGCAAACACACGCGCCTGCGATATTTTCTGTCGTTTTCATTTTGATGCGTTTTCGACCATTTTCGACTGTCCACATTCATACTATATGTATGCCCTTCTCAATTTCGATCCACTTTCAACAGCGTTTTCAAATCGTTACGTTTTCGATGAAAACGCTCAGCGTATTATTGTGGACAGAAGGCGTAAACGCATCGAAATGTATGCGTTTTTAAACGAAAACGCATTAAGTGGACGGAGCCTTAATCAGCGCGACTCTTAGATATTAGAAAGAGTTTACGCTTAGTTTAATCAAACCAATATATAGATTTAGCCTGGGCTAAAAGCGAAGTTCTCGTTAATATACTAATAGTTTACTCAAACAGAAAATAAAACCGTGTAATGCTAAACGGCGACGGCGACGAGGTCTAATCAGCCAAAAAACGTGAAACTTCCTAGTTATAAGTTTTATGGAAGAAATGTCGTATGTGTTCCTGTTCGTTTCTTTTTCACTAACACTCGTTTTCACCTTGGTGGCTGCTAGCATTTCTCATTTTCTCACCGCCGCTATTAGAGTTTCATGTTTTTCTTCCAACGAAATTAGTCTCCTTTGTTTTTCATCTCTCGCTCTAGCTCTTTCTCTGTCATCCACGTCAGTGTAGACATCAAAATTGACTTAAGAGCTGTCAAATCATCTTCATACGGATGGCGTATATAACTGACAGACTATTGTCATTTTCTATGTCTTAATATAGTGCTGGAAGTGCTAGTAAACGTGACACTTGACACTGGCTTACATGTAAGGGGTGAACGGAAGTACGGACGTTCACGTGGTTACCAAAAATTCTCGCATCTGTAGGTTATCATTTTTTCTTATCCATGGTGCTCCGCTGCGCGCGCTCGCACGCGCTCGCACGCGCGAGAGCTCCGCTAATATGAGTAGAAGAAATGGTGTCTTCTCCCACTGTACTAAAAAACGCAGCCTTCCATTTAAGCGTTGTCAAGGAAGTCATACTCTGAATAATATGAAACTCAGACGTACAATATGATAAATATTTAAAGAAATTAAAGTATACAAAAATTCCTGTCTCCGGGCTTTAATGTAAACCATACTAAATCTACCACTAAAAAAACTGCGCACTGAGACGGCAAAATTCATAAAAGCAACGTAAGTTAAACTTCAGTTCTTTCTACAGTAGTCGGTGTCTTTAAACAGAATGACGATTTTATGGCTCCAGAGGCCCGTTCTCGAAATACCTAGGATGAAATCAGAGTGAAATCGTGTTCGCCGCGAAGTATCGGGGATGAGGTAAGGAAAAAAAAAAATCTCTGACATCCACGGCCGTTACAGATCGCAGCATCCTTACAGTCAAACAAAGTCTCGTGAAATCGTTGATATTTCCGGCTGACTTAAATGATTTGTAAAATTAATGGATGCTGAAATTTTATATGTTCAAGTATCTTTTACATGATGTGATGAGCGGATTTTTCAATCTAAGTTGTATCCTTTGTATACATTCTGGAGAATGATGACACTATCCGTCTAGATCACTATCCGTCTATTTGCGGATCTGAGTCTAAGGCCCGTTTCGTGCTACTTCCGTGCTAAACTGGCTCGACTGTAGCACGACTTGGTTTCAGTCACTCGAATAAAATCGTTGTTGGTAAAAGAGAAACATAAATATATATTTAAAAAAACCGATTAAGCTAAATTATAAAACGGAATTCTCACGTATTTCTTCATTTAAGCCGATTTTATTGTCTGAAATAAAGTCATGCTTCTGTCGTGTTTAGCAAGGCAAAGCTCACCGCACTACATGGACGTAGAACGACTTGGTTTTCGACGGTCTCGAACTTCGTGCTATCGCCGTGTGCTTCCTGATATCGAAGCTAAAGGGGTCTGTGACACGACTGTCTGGTTCGTGTTGTTAATAACGCCAATTATACCTACTTTGAATGTTTTGAGTAATTACTTTTACGTTTCTGTTTAATGGCAGTTCTCACTGCTTGAATTTTGACAAATTTCGTGACACAGCACATTTAATTCCATCAATTGAGTTCCGCGTGGCAATAGCACGACGTTTGAAACAGGCCAACTCACAACAATATTTTTTATTATTTGTGTAAAGCGCGTGTGTGAAATGTTATTTAATGAAAACCCTTAGGCCGCTCAGTTAATTAAATGGAAGTTGGCAAAAGACTTTCCCCTGGGATTACGAACGTTTGGGTACCAAACTCATGTTTTTCCTTTTACCTACAGATAAAAAGCTTTGTGGTACAGCTGTTAACGAAAGTTCTCCACGCACAAAAGAAACAAAAGGAACTACGTCTACCGTTTCCTACATTATTTACCGAAAAAAGGTAAGAAAAGTACCAGAGCGTTTATAACTAGATTTAACTCGCGAACACTCATCCTTCACATCTCAGAATTCGATTCAAATCCAGTTTCCCATTCTATTTTTGTTTCACGTTTAGAGCCACAATAACTTAAATGTTACTTAGTTCTATCGCAAATGTATTTTCGCTGACTCAGTGTTGTCTGGGCAACTTGATTCGGCTTTTACATTAACATGACATGATATGACGCCAATGAAAAGAAGTTTTCCGTTCTCGAAACAACGATTGCCTCTTACGACGTGAGCTAAATATAAGTAGAATTTTCCCAAAGTCAACTTGACTAATAGTTGTCTATCTCAATGAACGACAGTTTTGTTTTTATCATTCAACTTCTATTACTGGCGCGCTGTAATTTTGTTTTCATTCTTGACGCTTAAATTACTCAAAAGCAAACAAGATATGCCTTTTCAATAAACGATCAATACGTATAGTGACGTATATTACGTCCTTACGGATATGCGGAAAAACGACCAAAAAAATAGAACTTCTGAAGTTTGACTAGTGAAGGATGTTTCGAGATAACATGTTTGAAAAAAATGCAGAAGTTATGCTTCTACTTTTTACTTTAATTTCGTACAAACATCTCAAATGCAACAAACAAGTAAATGGCAAACATTTTTATCCTATTTACATCTAGAAACTTTATGAGTGCATAACATAATTCCCTGGCTATCACAGTCGTGCTAACTATTTCCAATGATAATCTCTTCAATCGAAAACAAGAGACTATAAAGCGGACAGAGAGGGCATCCCCCATATACACCCTATTCCATAGGTAATTCGTCTCGAGTTATTTTTAACACCACAGATCTCAGGGGGGATTAGACAACAGCCAATCACATAGCGCGAATGTGTTCCGCGTGGATGACCCACACTGAGAGCCACGCGTCCTTCACGAAATGACGCAGAACAAAATGGGGGAAGACGCGGAGAGCGATTTTGCTATTCCTTTTGTCGACGAAAACGACTACAGCGAGATTTCTGCGAAAGCTGTGTCAGCGAAACCGAAATTAAAAGAGTCGCCCTTCCTCTCTTGTATAGAGCTAACAGTAGAGCAGGGAAATCCTTAACACACAGAATATTCTCTCAGGATCATTTATAATTTACAATTTGAAGAGGGCAATTTCTGGTTTGATGTTTATTTTTTTCAGTCTTTATAGCGATTATTCCTACCCACTTACTTTGTCAATTTTAGGCGAACCCTCCTAAAGCTGAATTTCAAGGGACCATATTCAAGCTCAGAAAGAGAAATAAAATTTCGTCGTTGCTTATTTACGTCCTCCATAAAACGCGAAATTAGGCATTTTCACGTCGTAGTCGTGCAAAAACGGGAAAGAAATGAACAAAAAAGTGTGTTGCACGTGCGAAGCTGTTGTTTTGCTAATTAAACCTATTGTTTTTTTGACGTTCTAGTTGTCGTCCGCGTCGTTGGATCTTAAACTCCCTAAATTGTACAAACGACCGGTTTCAATAGACCGGCGAAATTTCTCATTTTATTAAAGCACTGAGGTTACGACAACTTCGAGTTAAACTGATTTCACGAGTTGTCAAAGAGTCCAGCGATTCCTTTTTCCCAGGTGAGCGCCGATTCATTTCGCTTCAATATTCAGGAATGCTCTCGATCTTTTTACGCTTTCAGTGCCTCTCGCCCGACATGTTTTGCACGGCGTTTGGTCATGCGAAACCTCCACGAAACATCCACCCCTCGCGCGAGGTAACTTTATCCCGATTCTAAAAATAACTCGAGACGAATTACCTATGGAATAGGGTGTCTATGGGGGATGCCCTCTCTGTCCCCTTTATAGTCTCTTGATCGAAAAGCAATAAGCGCAGCGGCGCTCTTTCGAAAAACACGATGTTTTACTGCATTTAATCCAAAGGGCGCCAACCTCAACTAAGAGTCGCATATGAGAAGAAGAAAAATAAATAAACACCTCATGAAAAAAAGCACTCTTTCGCATAAACATATTTTTCTTCTCCATTCAACCCATTCAGGCGAGAGTGCCGCATTTCCCGGCAATACAGCAGCGCTTATTAGTTTTTGTTTATCAAACCTTTTAATATGTTGATTGTCATTACTGATGTAAGCTTGAAGCATATTGATGTAAGTTTAAACTTTGCTTCGTTTTGAACTTTCATTTCTTTTAAAGAGTATGGTATTTCAATAAGTGATGAAAATAAATATGTATCTCGAAAAACAATTTATTTATCGTAGAGTACGTGATACTCTCAATGAATGATCAATCTAAGTTGAATTACAAGGTCTGCTAGGTCTACAATGAAAATTTGCGTACACCAAATTGTAAAAAATGGGGAATAGCGAAAAAAAGGGAGCGCACGCCATCTGGAAGAGAAAAATTTGTAGAATATTGTATTTTTCGAAAGACCGCAGCGGCGCTTATTGATTTTCGTACTTAAAGACGCCAAAGTAATTTGAGGACGGCGCCCTTGCGATTAAATATTGTTTTGTTATTGTTTTATTATCATTTTGCCAAATAACACAAAATACACATATTAAATCTTTAAAAAAAGATGAGGCAAGGGAGCCCAAGGAAGCCAATAAGGCTTGTGTATAGGACTACCTTTTAAAATTATGTCATCTAATTAATAATTACAATACTGACATCGGCAATTTAACTCTAAGTACGCACAATTTGTTTGGAACAAAGAAAATAATCATTAAATAGGATAAAAATAGAAATGGCTGAACGTGTAAGTGCGAAAACGAGAAAGGAAAGGTGAGAAAAAATAATGCAAGGATAAAAGAGAAAAAAGAAAGCGAAAGAAGCGGAAAATTACACACAAGCATTAGGAGAGCTAAAGTGTGCTTATACCAATAAAAAATGACTTTTTTATTTTCGAAAGGGCACCGCGGTGCTTATATTTGAGGGCGGCGCTCTCTGGACTATAATACGGTTTGGATAGTATTTGACGATTTTATTACATTCGTGGCCATCTTGTATTACATTTGAGGGCATCGTTGCATTTGTGGCCAATTTTTATTACATTTGAGGGCTTTATTACATTTGTGGCTTCAACAGTATAGTGCTTTTTCGGAAAATATATGAAAATTTTGCTCGTAATGACGAATTAGTATGTGTAACCAAATGGCGAGGAGTGAATTTTATTAATAGGGAATAATTTCACGCGCGTTTTGTCCAAATCCTAATAATCTACCTGGCCTATTAAAAAGGGTCGGGAATTTGGATAAAAAGCAAGTGAAATTATTCCCAACGCCATTTGATTACCTATCAATATCATGGGTGACAAATTACGCCCACAATCATGGGTTTTTGAGATGGTTATCGTTTCGAACGTGAACTCCACGCAGTGAAAAGGTTAGAGCTTAAATTTTGGCTTTAAGTTGATATTTTTCAAAATGTTTCGACAAAACACTTGATAAACACAAAAAAAGCACATCAACAAGGATTCTAAGGTTTTCTTATGCGTCTTTTAATGCCCTCTCATCTTCATTTATAACAGTTTAAAACCTTGACGCCATCTTGGCACTGACACCTACGGAACGTTGCCATAGCAATTTGTAATTTCATAGGTGTAAATATAAATTAACGCTGAAATTTCGCGCCAAAATTAAGGGGTAATTTGTCACCTATAGATATTATGCCAAAAAATTCTGCTAGCACAACCTATCAAAACCTAGGCACAGGTCCATTGGAGCTCATTAGGACTAGCACTGGCGGGTCCTTCCTTCTTTCCTTTCCGTAGTTTTAATTAAATACCCGTAAAATGGAGCACTAATGGAGAGAGAGGGTAAAATGTGCGCACTGTCGGTCTCAGGTTTGTCAATTTAAATGCTGTTACGAGTTATCAACGTAAAATAAGGATCTTTCCTTTGTTTGTATTATTTTCATCTTTCTGATGGTGACAGCGCTGGACACTAACTGCTACTTTCTTTATACACCTGACTTAAAGTTGTGGTGTTAGGGAAAAGCAGAAAGATATTGGTCGGATATCTCGGGATGATTAAGAAGGGGAGGTACTCTCTTATATTACGTAAAAGAAGCAACACTGAAGCAGCCCACATGGCGACACGGGTACAAACTCAATACTTAATTAGGGAGCTTAACCAACGACGACGACAACGGTGGCGATAATGTCTCTAAAAAGTAAATTCGCAGTGTTTCAAAATTCATCGCTCTTTTTCTATGCCGTTCAGGGTTGTCACATATTGCTGAATTTTTCCGGAGTTGTATTCTAAAGGGATGTATCTAAATTTAAAAAAAAAGAAAAGAAAAAGGAAAATCGCTGTCTTTTGTTCACAAGTCAGGTTTCATTTTACTTTACAATGGAAGTACAGAGGTTAGTAAAAAAATGGGTTTAAAATAACATCAGACAGGCATATAGATAACAGAAACTAAGAGATATATAAGTGAAGTTCACATCCTCCAGAAATGTGAAATTAAGACAGTTCCATGGGATGTTACTAAAACGGGAAAAGGGAAAATAAAAAAATGGGAACAAGGCAGAGAATTGGAAATGAAGTCACTGATAGGGCTAGGGTTCAAAAAGTTTTGTTCCCATTTTTCATTTTCCATTACCCCGCTTTCCGCTCCACGCTTTAGTAACATCCCAGTTTCATGTCGTGGTCGTGCAATGACGGCAAAGAATTGAACAACAACAAAAAATAAACCGTGATGCACGTGCCAAGTTGTTGTTTGGCTAATGCTTTTTTGCCGTTCTCGTTGCCCGGTCGTCGTCGTTGCGTAAGTTCGTAAATAGACCACTGGGCCGGGATAAGAAAAAGGAAATTCGCCTAGTCATTTGCGGTTTTAAACGATAAGGAAAATTTAAAAGTGGCACCGAATGTTTATCATAAAATATTGCAAAGCAAAGGGTATATTTGTGTTAATTTGAAAATAGACTGGCCACCGTACCTCCGGCTCGAGGTACGACCACGCGAGCGGAATTTTAGATCGATCCTCGGATGAACTTAATCTCATTGTTCCAAAACACTTAGGCGTCTTCCAGGACAGTCGCGCGCGATGTTTCAACAACGGCTCCCCAAGACCATCAAGAGAGCCACCTTTGTACGCAAATGCAAAGAACCTTACGTCGCCCTTAGCAAGTCTGGCGTGTGACCCCCCTTTTTTATGTAAATAGATATATATTTTCTTTCAGAGTTCTACCTTTTTTCATATTTTGTAGTTAGTGTCAATATTTAGTACTGTAGCATAGAAGAGCCATCCTTTATGGAATGCTAACAAAGCGTTATTATCATCCATCATTATTATTATTAAACGTTAATCTTACCTTTGGCATGCTACCCATTTCACTGAGAAATTTAATCCTTCATAATCTACGTTAAATTCTTCGTAATCCTTTTTGGACTAGGTATATGTTACAAAAAGAGTTACTTCGACTTGTTTCTAATGTAACGAAGCAATGCAATTTGAAATGCAACGTGAAGATGTCCTACTTTTTAATCTCAAAAAATACAGATACGGTCTTAAACACGCTTATAGAAATTCTCTAGTCAGTAGCTAGAGAAGAAAATATCTGAAGAATCCATTTTACTTTATTGCGAGTAGATGCAGAATAATTAGATCTCGGCTTTTAATTATGACCATTATTTCTGACCTATTCATTACTGATGTTAAATTTTGTCTTAGAAAGTTACTATTCATTATCAAATTATCATCAAATTTGCATGGCAAAGTCAGTTTCACTGAGCAAAACTGAACAGATGTCGATACCGCTTTCGAGCGTGCTTCTGCAAACCATTTTTGACTATTTAAAGTTCAGGGTAGGTGACCATGCATTCTTTGTTTCGCTCCCATCCCAATACCTAAACTATAGATCACCCAGAAAGATGCTATAATTGTCTCTAGCGACAGTCATGTACTTACAGGGGGCATAGAAAGAGTAGCAAAAGTGTATCTAATCTACTTAAAGCCTTGAAATTACTAATCCTTACTAACAAAACAATAAAAAGCAGAACCAATTACTTCTGCTATTGTAAGTAATTGCATCCATAAACAAAGTTAATCCCTCTGAGACCAAAATCAGTGAATGTATTAAGGTTTAGATCCACTTAAAGTTACTTGGATTAGAGATGCTAGCTACACAGCAATTAGTAATAGAGGACGTGAGAAAAAGGAAGGGCAACGATAAGCGCTGGATACAATAAATTTTTTCAACCTGCAGCAAGATCCTGTTCTGGTTTCGTTCCGATCTTGCATGTACACCATATCAACTTGGTACCTCCGTAAGACCCGCGGTTTCTGGAGGTGTCTTTCGGAAGCTAATTAACCATTTTTGGAGTTGATCAAGCTTGCTGTTTCAAGGTATTCTACAGTTTAAGTTGATAGGGGGCACCAGCGGGATTCTGCTAGAATTGTTACTGGTAGTTTTGATACTCCATAAACGGTGTGGGTCTCACACTGGTTTTCTTTGTACACCCAAACTAACATGCCATGAAATTCTACCACAGATGGAACTCCTATGTGATCAGCCTCTGTTGTAGTAATGGACTTTTTATATTTCCAACTGTTCTAAGTGCTACGCGAGAAAAAATAGTTAAAACGCAAGGACAGGGTGACACAGGAGAAAATTACGCGCAGATTTGAAAATCAAAGGGCCAGATATTTTAAAAGCGGAGTTTAGCCAGTGTTAAACAAAACCGCGTTCTAAGCCATTTTCAGTTTGCCGAACGCTTTTAGGTAAACACCATTTATCGTGAACGGTTTCATTACAGCATTATACCGAGTGTAGACTACAAAAGCATTTTTCTTCTTAAAATAACCCACCGAGGAAGAAATCTGGAGGTCCAAAGATTTCCTAAATCGCAGTCTAACTTAGACTTTGTTTAAATAACCGACCCTAAAGGTTCGTTCCATTTTGTTCAGAGAGTTTCAGAAATTATAGCTGTCGTTTGAGACGATGTACGTTTTCTACCCTTTTTGATCTCTAGCTAAAAAGGCCGCACTTTTAGCGGGTCCTTCTAAGCCTTGGTTGGATTCAATAGGCCCTTTACGGCTCGGAGTCATGTGACCTCTCTTATGCCAAGTAAGGAATACGGCTCTACAAATACGGTTTATATACCAGAGATGGAAAACGTTGAAAAAACAGAAATGATTGCGTGACGAACGAACCCCAAAGGACGTCTGCGGGGAGGCTACAAAGAGTGGGTCCGTAATTTTTTTGATTTTAAACTCTTAACAGTCTGATTCTATGGTGGTTTGAATAACGGAGAAAACACTAACAACAATCAATGGCAAAAGTCACATTCTACCGTATACGCTTCCCGGCCAAGTACGTAATGATTTTTCCTATACTTAAGCAACTCCTCAGAATTTTGCCGACTTTCCTACAATGATGAAATCTTAACTTCTTTTGTGAGGGACCTCAAATTGGCTTTCTGGCTAATCTTTTATTCTCTTTCCATACATATAGATCTGGTATTTTCAACTTTGTATCCCATAATCTTCGCATAAGGCGGGTCACGTGACTGCGAGCTGCAACAGCCATGTTCATGCATGCGCATTTCAACCGCTGGCACTATTATATTTTGCAATTTTTTTGGCGGCTATCATTGTACTGTTTCAGCCAATATTTCCTCTCATACACACGTATGAAGAGTAGCCTGTCGTAAAGCCATCGTTATATACCTTCAAACAGGAGCAAAATTTCCCACCTACATTGAGGGACAAAAGCGTTCGTACACTTCAATAAAATGGCCCTTTTTTGCGTAGTGGACATATCTATCTTCTCCCCCTGTGTATCCCAACCCCTACCTCCCAACCAACGTTGTAGAAGTAAAGGTACTTAACTATTTTAAAGGACATAAAGATCAGCAATTTTTTCTCCTTTTATAAAATCACTGATTCTTTCTTCGAACACCACAAAAAACCTACGAAAATCGTTGAGTAGAGGACCTGATTTACATGTCAATGCTCAAAGGCTTAAAGGAAAGTATTGCTTGGAGTTGCAAATTAAACGACCTGTTCGCCGTTTCTATCAGTTGTTATAATTTTCCTCAATCGGCTGTACATGCTGTTTCTACAATAGTAGATTTTGTCTAGCTGTAGAAACCCCCCGACGTGCCGATCTACTTTACACTACTTCAAAGAGGCGATTTTCTTAAAAAATACTTTAACCCGGCCGAGGAGACTCCATCTGTATTTTCGTTGGCTTGTTTTTTCTTTGCAAGACTTATTAGCATTCATTGCAGTTAATTTACGTTGCTATTGTTATTTCTAATATGTAGTAATACCAGCAATTTAAAAGAGGCAACATTATTGACAGGGCATCTTTCGAAGACAGCCCTATTGTTCAAAAACGTTAAGAGTCACACACTATAAAAAATTCCAAATATATTGTCAAGAAGTCTAAACATTAACTTCAACGCAGCGTCCGTGCCACCAGCTGCTTTTAAACCATATAATATTGAATTACTTTTCAAATTGCTGAAAATTTAACGACGACTGTTTGAAAAAGTTCACTGAGAGGAAAGCCACCGAACGCCGGCTAGTCCCCGTTAAAACTGAACGGTTCATCTTCGCAGTGGATTATACGGCGATTCGCTTTTCTGTAAGGACAAAAAGAATCGGCCAACTCACAGCAGAATCATACACAATGGCTAAAAAATGAGCAAAACCGTGGAGTATGTTGTCAAAGGTAGGAGGTGGTTTTAAGAGTTGAAAATACTCTTCATTTCACGTCGGATCGACTGAAATTTTTGCTTGCGAGAATCAAAAACTAATGTGGCGTGTTCGTTGCGAGGGTAACTCACCCAAACAAGCTAGGGCAATATCTTTCCCAGGATAACCTACTGTAATATCGCAAACACCGTTTCAATTATTGATGAAGCACTCGGCTCCAAGTGCTATGTGAGCATTTTCATTTCCATTTCTGAACGTTTTAATTAACATTTTTCCTTTATGAATTTTTTTCATTATTTTTAATTTTTGATGACATTTTGTTAACACATATCTTATTTTATCTATTCATTTATTTCTGTACATGTACGTATTTATTTATTCAGTTATTTTACTGTTCTTTTTCATTGAAAACGGCTCCGCAAAAACCAGCTTTGTGACATAGGTGCCTGCCCCGTCCAAATATGTTCATTAATATTTTATCATTTTTTTGGTATTTTTTCTATATTCAGCGACCGACAGTTTATTGTAATTAAGGAACAATTTTTCCTGAAAAAAAAAAAAAAAAAAAATTCATACAATCAGAAACACGAACACAGACTATGAAAACAGCGGAACGAATGTCTTTCCTTGACTGAATTTGCTTGGTTTCACTTTTTAGGAGTAAATAATTCTTACATAATCAAAACTTGAGCCCGCTGTGCATTTTATTTACTTGTGTAGTGGGAGGTTACGTAATAAAATTTCTCATATTTTGAACCGGATCCCCCTAATTTCGAAAATTCAAGAGGAAAATCATAAATAAATGCATAAAAACATGTCATAATTCAAGTAATAGGAGTTTTGTTGTATGAAGAGATATTTTGTAGATAATTAGTTAACGATAAGTTATTTTCGTGAGCGGTAACTGCTCTCTGAAGCGATCGTGGAAACCGAATAAATCAGAGATGACAAAGAACGCAGCCATTCGCTTCGATGGTGATTTTTGGCTGGAATATTTTTGCGTATTGTTGAAATCTGCGTTCTTCTTTGCCAATAACTTTTGACTTTTTCTACTGAAAGACAATAAGAAAAGAAATGTCTGACTGGGTCATAATAGTTTTCTCCAAACAATTATTACTTTTAGCGAGGTTATAAACAGCTGATCTCTAGATAGCTCAGCGGGGCTTAACATGTTCTAATAGAAATATAGTTTTTACACTACCAGATAAGAAAAACTGTAATAAGCCACGCTATTGGCCAACCCAAGCGCAGTACGTGCTGTGCAGTGCTTCGTAAAGTCGCGATCTATCGGCAGCGATCGCGTGAAACCGACCGCTGGTTAAAATATTTCGCAGTTCACACACTTAATGAGGATTAATGCCTTCCTTTGGAGTAAGAAATTAACATTCTAACCGATTCCCAATGGATTTCTCCGCAGAACGGACGCAATCAGCGAAAGATAAGATAGAGTTAAGAAACATCACGTTCACCACGGGAATGGACAGCCACCGTCGCACAAGCTGTGCTGTACAGCCGGGCAATCCTACAACTAACTCTGCCGTGGAGAAGGCGGGTATGAGTCGTAAGAGAAGTACGGGTCAAAAGCCTTGTAATAACGGACTAGAGAAGTTTGACCAGACAATACAATCTTTTAAGGACACGGATACAGCGAAAAAATATTACAAGCGGAAAACGAAGATGCTGTCTAGCGCGGCAGCAGTGATGGGTATTCTTGCAGTTGCTCTGGCTCTTTTAGACATTGAACTTACGATCCGAGGCACAGACACGGCCCAGGATCTGTCACCAATGGATTTGTCTGTGATTTTGAATAATCCCTTTCGACTTTCAGCAGCGGTCGTCAAGTCCTCGCTAAGTGTGTTATCGCTTCTGACCTCCATAACTATTTATCGCATGAACGTGAACGAGCTTAGATACTTAGTCGTCAGGAACATCTACCTCAGGTCAGAAAAGTTCGTAATGACTTCTCTGTTTCCGAGTTGCTTGGCGGAAGTGGCTATTTGCCTTTTTCACGTCCCTCCTTTCTTAGACCACTACGGAATGCCTTACGAACTTCAACTGCTGGTGTTTTTAAGGTTATATCTAATCGCCAAATACGTGAAAGAACACAACATGTTTGTGGATAATCAGGCAACGGCAGTCTTCGCTTCAGTGACACAGACAGAGATTTCATCGGTGTTTCTGGTGAAGGCTTATTTCCTCAAGTTCCCATTTAGGCTGATATTTACATTTTACCTTCTCAACATCTTCTTAGGTGGATATTTTGTGTATGTTATTGAAAGGACCCACAGTACTTATTTGGTAAGTACAAATAGCTGATAATTCCAGTACAAATACAACTTTATTGGACAGTTCTAGTGGTACGGAAGTGTCATTGGCCATATAAAAAAACATTTACCAAAGAATATATAACGGACGTGTTTGGTATAAATAACCTGCAGTCTTTGCTTCGACCCTTATCATTCATCGCCTGTTTTTTCCAAGACTTTCTCGACTACCTCAAATAATAATTTTGAGTTCAATAGTTCTCGCTTCATCACTGATTCAAGATGATTTTCTTTAATCAGTTATTTACACAAAAAGCAGTGTTTTTAAGCTAAGATCAATTTCAACCCTTTTGACTTTCAATTCACAAATAAGTCTATGTTGAACTCTGATAGACGCGTCGGCTTTCAATAGTACAACAAGTAAAAAATCGGTTAAGCGTGAGATCGTCTCACTAACAGTGGATTTGTACAGCAAATTCTCGGTATAGAATACCTTATTTAGGATAGATAGGTTTTGTATAAACACTTCGTGGTTTTGGAAGGTGCGAAATGTTTTTATCTCGGTAATGGCGAGGCATCCACCACAGCTTGAGTAAAAGTGATTAAAAATTGAATAGCACTTCATGAGCCGACCTCTATTATAATACTAATAGGGTTTTTGTCATACTCCGGGTTACTTTTATTTTCTTAAACAAAGGTCTCCCTGCAAATTAACCCATCGACCCACGAGTGGCAAACAGAAAGGTTCCACAGCCTCTGTAACATGTGATGTTAAGTGCGTTTTCACGGTGAATTCTTTTTCTCTGTGACCTTTTTTTATTTGACGGTCAAGCTATCGCGAGTTACAACCATTTTATGCGTCTGTCAAAATATTGACAAACGAAATCTATCTATACACACTTAAATGTCAAAACAACAGAAACAGCTCGGCGGCAAAGCGGAAAACTGATTAGTTGATATCGGTTCTTCTAATTCGTCGCATAATAATGAACAAAAAATTTCTTTTTGCCTTTTACCTTTATAATCAATTTGCGATACTAAAAAGAGTAGAAACTTTCAGTCTAAGAAATTCAAAAAAACAAGGTTGAAGATAGCTTTATTTCTAGTTCGGCTTTTAAAACGCAAATAACGCTGGCATCAGAATTGAGATTTATGCGACAACTTTTTTGTGCTAAGTGATCTGAATTAAACTATACACATAACATCATATATCGATGTCGACAAAAGCCGTGTATAGTTGGAATAAATAAACTGAAACTATTTTGTCTGAATTTTTTTAAGTAACTTTTTAAAAATTCAAAAGAGCGGTACATGAAACACATGAAATGACCTTCAGGTTATACTTTTCTTTTCGAGAGAGTTAGATTAAAACTTAACTTGTACCGACAAAAACTTTAAACTGAATGTCATACTCTGACCTTCATGCATCTTAGCCAGTCCTAACTCGGCAGGATATGTGCTTTTAACCACGTGCTTTCTAACACAAAATGTCTATCCTCTAACATTCATGACCGGCGTAATTTTTCACGACGGAGTGGAAACATCGCTAAACTTTATTATTGTCGACTTCTCTGGCATCTAGGTTAAGACTAACATTCAAATGAATTCGTTGTTAAACTGAATAAGCTCAGAACATAGTACTCTTCTCATTAGTTAAGAATAAGAGGACCGTAAGAAAAGGAGATTAGCAAAACAACAACTGCTTTTCACTCTAAAAGCCTTTTTTGTTTCCTTTCTTTCGCAAACAAAAGCAAACTGTGGCAACGAAGTCAGCTAAGAGAAACTGTGTAAATTACAATAGACTAAAATATCTGTTGTCTCTTATTTATGAAAGTGATCGCTTTTCTTGGTTGAAAATTTCGTACTGCATTACGTAACTAGCTTTGACCACAATCATTCAACATAAACAGTTATAATGTTATTGTGAAGAGTCTTCGCCAGAACAGAAAGCTAGAACTTCGTCAAAGCGTAGAGAAAAACACAAACAACATGGAATCTGAAATATGTTGCAGATAATGGACCATTATTACATCAAACTGCAACTCGTAGCGAACGAAAACAGAAGGAATCGAAATCGGTCACCCTTGTATATCTTATCTAAGCGTTGAATTGCATTGGGATGTAACGTTTATCAGCAGGGTTTAGCCTCAAACTGATAAAATGCCATTCTGTTCATTTAACCTAACGCCATGCGAATTTCCGACACAACAAACAGCATGAAATGTAGCAGTATTATAATGAGCGTTTTATTAAAATAGCAACCCTCCCAGTTAAAAACAGGTCAAAGAAGATTTTAATTTTGTTGGTCTTCTAATCTCAAACGACCTACTGCAGTTCCACTAATCCCTACACAGCGCTCTCTACACAGATCACACGAATAATAGACATATATGTATATTTGTAAAAAAGATGGAACTTTATGGAACGTGAAACACGAAACTAATACGCGGCATGGTTTTTCGCGATGCGCTAATTACTTCTTTTGACGTCATAACACTTCATTCTGCTCCCAGTAGCTGTGGCCCACGTCAAAATTAAAAGCAAAAGATATTTTTTTTATAAAATTCATAAAATCATGATAAATAAACAGCATAACGCAATAATACTGTTTAAAAGGTTTAATTTGAATGATAACATCATAGGTTTTTGTCCAAGGATTCGAAAGTTACACAAAGGTAACACCTCTGCCGCATGTCACATTCTTGGAGAATATATTTCAAGCAGCAATTTTTCAGGTCTTTTCTTCTGAAAGTGACTACTACTACTTCTGATCAATTTCTGCCGTATAGTATTGAAAAACGTTCATTCGAATCCTGCTTAACTAATTGTGGACATATTCTTGAAACAGTTGGTTACCATGGCAACATTGTCACCTGTTCAAAGCTCCCTTAATTTTAGCTTTAAGGACTTGTATCCCCCTGACAAAATATTCTTGCATGCCTATTTTAATGTAGCTGAAGTACTGATAAAGTAGCAAAGCATTCTTAAGGGGTGCACAGAGTTAACTGGATAAGTTTTCGAAGACTTTCACTTCGATTATGCTGGTCGGATCGCATGTTTTTTCAGATATTTATCAAAGTCTTTTAATAAAATGATCACCACACCTAATTTTAAACCGCGAATTCCGGCAGTATTTTCGAAAAATATTGGCCTTAATTCGAGCAAAATAGCCAGGACTTGAAAAATAAAAGACTTTCTTTAATTCAACTCCTCCTTATTCATTAAAACGATCTAAAACGGCTGTACGGTTAATTAAGTGCAAGAACTGGTGGAAAAGATGGTGCAAGAACTAGTGGCCAAGTCTGATCGCTTTTACAGATGCTACAAATAACCAGTGCCTACACCCAAGGAAATGTGTCGTAAACAAAACAAGGAGGCTCAATACTATTTTCTAATCGTTCGAAAGACGACTGATATCATGCACACCACTAAATGGCATAGGAAACATATTTAAGCCCTCAAGGGGAGACTTTAAATAATTAATAGTTATTCCTTTCCAAGTTTCAAGCTGGAACTGCGACAATCTAGTCCACGATGTCTGTCTAAATTCAGCACTCTTAAGCTTTCTACATAAGTACCCAAAATGCATATATTTCTGGGTAGAGGGTGTTTCCTTTTTAATAACACGTTGTTGTGCCTTTAAGGCAGGCATGGCCGATTCTATTTTGACATTTGTTTTAATTACGACGGGAATCGGACTGTGATTATTAAGTTTCAAATGAAGCTGGGTCAGGTTTTTAATCAACTCCGCCACTGACTTTTCGTCAAAACAAATTTAACCCGGTTTGCGTTTTTATAGAAATAAGAATTTCAATTCGTGTTATTTTACTAGGTATTATATATATATGCATTTGAAGGCGAAATCAACACTTCACACCTGCCAGCATTGGGCGTAAATTAGCAAGTAAAATTAAGGATGATTTAAAGTTGAAGATGAAACAAGGAAAATTCTATTTAAGAGTCAGGAGACGGCGTTTTTAAACAGTAAAAATGACAATAATAATCAACTGGATCGAGAAAGTGGCGAGATTCCTGTAATTTTTCCTACGCAGTTCATGGCCCAATAAAGAAAACCTTCTAAAAAATAAAAGTTGAAATAATGTCCAGCATATGAAGGGCTGACCCAACCGTTAATCGAGATCACCGGGTTGCTAATTACGACGGATCAAAACTTCGTTCATTCATATGGACACATCGACGACGGCAACGGCAGTGAAAACGTCACTTTTAAAATGAATTCCAGTTTTTCAAACACTGTCGCGTTCATTCCAATTTGACGAAAATGGGAAATGTAGGCGAATTTCCCTCGAGCTGATTTCTTGAGGAGCGCACTCAACTTTAGAGAGGGGAAAAGAAATTCGTCGTCGCTCGTTTGCTTCCTCCATAAAACTTGCAATTCGGCATTTTCACGTCGTAGTCGTGCAAGGACGGTAAAGAAATGTACAAAAAAGCGTGATGCACGTGCAAAATTGTTGTTTTGCGTAATAAACCTATTGCTTTTTTGACGTCCTCGTTGCCGTTTTCGTCGCCGTCGTCGTTGCTAAAGCTCCCTATTTGAATCAAGTTTCGGCGACAGGAGTTGGTGTCTCCGCCACACTAACACCTTAATTTTTTTATCTCACATTGATCATAAATGAAGGGCGCGTTTACTTTTCTCCTTTTTTGTCTTTAATTGAGTGCGTTGTCTGGAAGAAAAGCTGTTATCGGAAAGTCTAATCGAAGATCTGAGTGGGCGACAATATCAAAACCACCGACAAGAAAAAAACGACTTGAGTTGTCCTAAGTTGGGTTTTGGGAAGGAAAAGTCAAGTCGCTTCTTGTATAATTTGTCTTTGCTGTTTTGCTATTGTAGTTGATACGTACTAGTTTAATCTGGATGTCAAAAAATTATAAACTGAAAGTTTCACCGATCTAAATTGGGGGCTGTCTGGAGGACACTAACCGCTTAAATCTGATGAACTTTTAGTTTAGCACCTGATAGGGAAAAAAGACTACACGAGATCTTTCTCCTTTAGACAGATCAGAACTTTGTTAGTAGACTTGATCTTTCTAGAAGTTAAAAAATGAAAATGCCCCCGGGATGAAAATCCAACCTCAGAGCCATCTTGAAAACACAGACTTATTTTGACTTATTGCTCATCATTGGGGAGTACCCACGCTGACAAGTTTTCACACAGATCTTTGAATTGTGAACTTTATCAGCTGCATGCATTTTACGGTCGATTTCTTTTAACAAGGAGTTTCAATTCGCACTATTTCTAAAACTTTGACTGTCTTGGGAAATTTTTGCTTGGTTAAATTATACAATACGATAACACTAAACACTAAAGTTTTGACATTTATGAAAATGGCAAATAACGCAGTAAAATAATCAACATTATTTTGTAAAGAAAATGTCATTAACAAGTTACGACCAATAACATTGAAGAAAGTCGTTATTACGCAAAAACCTAAAGCTTCAATATCACTCCAAGCCCCTTTAATTGCCTGTCTATAAGGCTCATTTTCTACTGGAATAAATTTGTTCTAGCACCAGGTGAAACCGTTTATATTTACTTGATGACTCGCTTATTTACCACCTCAATAACAATTGCCATATTTTTCGAAATATTATAATATTTTACTGAGAATGACCCGCAATGAAATTTCTACATCTACAGGACACCGTATGGATGCTTGTCGTTACCATGACAACCCTCGGCTTTGGAGATGTTGTGCCTAAAAAGCTTCTAGCTCGCGCTTTTGTAGGCTTCGCCTCCGTGTTGGGAATATTTCTGATGGCTTTATTTATAAGCGTCGTGCACGAAGCCCTTCAACTAAAGCAACAAGAGAAAAGGATTTTGGCAACCATGGAGAATGCAGGTAATTTTTCAAACGATTTTCGCGTTCATGATTTTGAAATTATGTTAAGGAACGTTATCTTTGTGGGTTAAAATTTAGTTTTGCACTGCAAATACTTTGGCTTGGTGTCCTAGATTTGCAACTCTTCATCATTACTCTGTTTTGGTCAAGAATTACAATATATATACATATTTATTTGCGGTCTGTGCAACTTCCCGAGTCTTTTAACACACCATTTTAGGGTAAACAATCGAGTCACAGTTAGCAAGTTACTTCAGCATTCTCTGGCCACTTGCTGACAGAAAAACATGTGCTTGCTATTTTCTCGCCACTGAGCATCTACTTAACCTGCTGAACTGGTTTCCACGCCGGTTTTTTCACCTCCCTACCCTTAAAATTCATGGAAAGGAGTAATAAACTAGAATCATGACAGAATCACGAGATAATATGCGTCTTTCTTCAGAACATCTAAGCAGGAAAAAGAACCTGGCTGCCACTTGCATACAGAGCACATGGAAACTGTATCGTTTCAAGAAAGAGAACGCGGACACAATCGAGTGGGGTGACTGGTTCAAAACTCAGAAATTCAGGAGGTATGAGCACAAAATGGCTGAAGACATACGAAAATGGAGATTTGTACGAAGAAGTTGGTCACGAGGTAGGCTCACTACCATTTACAAGCGCCGACCAGCAACGGTCGAAATATTGTTAAGCGATGCGCTCATAAACTCCTGTTACTCCCTAGTTAACACTCTTCACCTCTAAATCAACAGATGACTACTGGAGAAAGTTTTTTTTGGCCGACGACATCGCCATGTTGCTGACCGATGTTTCTAGGAGTGTCGGGAACGTGGAATTGTTCCTTCAGAAGCAAACTGGTGTCCGTCGCATTAGTAAAAGCTCGTTTAAAAGAAGCAGCAGCAGTGTTGAATCACCGCCACCTATTCTTGAAGTAAGTTGTCTCTTGTTCTCAAGAAACGTTTTCAAACCTGTCGTACAATCCAAACTAATTCCTCTAGCCAATCATATAGCTATGACGCAGTTTTCAATCTTGTCATTGACTCCAATTTAAGACTTCCTAATTTCGCTGGCCAACCGTAGCAGAGACAAAGACCCAAATTAACCAATCATAGCTCGAAGTAAGCGCGGGAAACGAGGATTTCAAATCTGTCGAAGAATCCAAACTTAATTCCGCTAGCTAATCGAAGCAGGGAAAGAGACTCAAATAAACCAATCATAGGTCGACGAAAGCGCGGGAAAAAGCGTTTAGGCAAGTTATGACTGGCTTCTCCTAAGATTGGATAAGAAAATGGCGAGGAATTGTTTTTCTCGCCCATCAAGGAGAGAAGTTGGAGTGTAGTAATGTAAAGAAAGAGATAGAGAATCAAATTAACCAATCATGTCTCCAGAAAAGCGCGGGAAAACGCGTTGGCGCAAGTCACGATTGGCTTACCCTGTGACTGGTTAAGAAAATGGCGCGAATTGCTTTCTAGCCAATCAATAAGCGTAGTACAAGTATTTGCTTAAGTTTTGGAATTAATTATTGCGGTTTTAGTAGTTAAAATATTTGGAAGGCTTTTTTTTACAATGTTTGAACCACTGTAATAACATGAACAAATTAAGTATTGATACTTATTGATGGCTTGCAGGAAGAAAATACGAATTCACACGTGGAATCCCAACAGAAAGACAGATGCAGAAAAGTTCATGCGGTTCTAGTTGATCCTTGGGCTCGGCAAACAAACTTTGCACAAAATCAGCGACCACTATCACCCAGTTCATCTACTCCACTTCCAAACCAACTTCAATTTGTCAATCCGCTTGACAAGTGTACAAATGGCCATAGAAATCACGTGCCCTACGGCAAATTTATGGACGTTAACGACAACAGCCGGGTCACATTCCGTACGAGAAAGGAGAGTGACCCTATCGACAGAGGAGTAATCCCCGCTGACGCATTACATGGGAAGATTGAGTCGTTAGAGAACGCTTTAGATCAGATTTACCGAAGAATGAAGACCGAACTTAGAGACGTTCGCGACTCGTTAGCTAGTTTAAGTCCTTTACCGTCTTCCAGAGCTTACAGTTATTCTCACGGCTTTGGTTATCAACGAACAAAAGAACACGCTGACGTATGAAGACCTTAGAGAGGCATGGGTAGTGCGGGCTTAAGGTTGATCCCTTAGAGCTAAAAACTCGATTCTCAACTGATTCAGCCTAGAGAAACTAAAGAAACAATGAAACTGTTTCAGAAACAGTAGCGTAAAAGAAAAAACAAAAGCAGCAACTGTGACGACGTATCTTTAAACGTATCAAAGATCGCGTTTTAAAGGTGACCCTAGCCGTAATACAGAAGTGGGGTAAAATGACCCCCCCCCCTCCCCTCCCCCGCGAGGCGCCATAAGTAACAGTTATAAAGGAAACTACAGAGTAGATCAATTGTTTCTCTATAGCTTGAGTCAAAGTGGACTGTTAAATTATGGTAAGGGACAAGGAGAAGTTCAGGGACATAATTGGAGAGCCTTTCTCTCTCTGGCAGTGACATTTTAAGATTAAAAGTTCTTCTACAATGGACAAGTTTAAATAATTATTATAGTTACTTGTAACAATATACAATATATTTTCTATCATGGATAGTTCCAGAGGAGAAGGCTTTAAAACAAACTAGATCAAAACAAAAACTCTCGATGCATGCAGAATTCGCTCACACGACGTTCAGTTTCCAACTTTTGATAGCGTCTTTGCGACTTCGGATTTCCGTCGCCTTTACAACGCCAGAATGTTCTTACGTTCGCGTCCTAATCGCCAATACTATCAGAAATCTATTGGAATTTATTTTTGAAAGAATTTCCTCTAAAAATTGCATTTAACTACTTAAGGTAGCCCATCCCTTCTGCTTGAACTTCCTGTGGCACAAAGATTATTTTCCATACCTTTTGTTCTGCTCTCGTAAACCAAAATATCTTGAGTTTATTCAGGGCAGATCTCGTAGCAGCATGCGTGACGAGCTCAACTTTTTTCAAAAGTGTCTTTGCGCGATGGAAATGAAGTTTATCCGCACATTTACAATTCGTCCCTGCCACAGAGGTCATGGTGATGGACTGCCTTTATTTTGAAATAATTTTAAGTCTCCCAATCATTTGTAAAAGAAATCTAAGAGGTTCAGTAAGGAGAATTTGATAGTTGACATTGGGACCCTCGGAAGTTTAGGAGCTTTCTATCTGTAATGTAGGTTTTGGTAAAATTTTCTTAAGGAAATGTCGTTGGCATTATTCACAGTAGTGACTTTGGTATCTCGTTGTTACACTCATGTCAGCTATTTGTCAGCGAAATGAAACGCTTTTAAATTGACTAGTAAACATTAAAAAAAACTTAGTTTTCCTGAGAAAGTCAAAATGATAACATGCATAGTGCTATTTTTATGGATAATTCCTCTAAATTCAGGAGTATTTTATCGAACCAAATGTTCACTAATTGTGTATACTGTATATTAGAAAATAAAATCATTGAAAAAATTGTTTTCCAATGCTAAAGGAGTTTTTGAGACATCGGTTCCCTTGGGGTGTCCTCCAGGGTATTTTTCTCGTACCAAGCCCCACGTGGAACCTAAGAATAAGAACCACGTGACTCGCGCTCAGGCCCAACGGGTTTGAGCCAGGCAGCCCTAGTCTGGCGCGGTGAGAGAATAGACTAGCAAGAAAATAGACACTACGAATTCCACCTTTATTAATCCTTTTTCCCAAGAGTCATCATCATCAGTTTTCTCGCAACAATATCAATACATACTCAACAGAAAAGGTTACGAGAATTACATAAAATGATCACTAAAGGGAAAATGCTTCGATCTTTTAACAAATTCTCTCAACTTATTTTATGAGAATTGTATGAAGGGCAGTCTTGAGAATTTGCACGTAGATATTGGGACTGAAAGGGTTAACTACTAGGTTAAGGTTGCGTTCACTGATGGATTTCCAATATTTTACAGCTAAGCTGCTTAGCTATTTGCGAATTTGTTAAAACAGTGTTAATAAACCGACCACATTCTATTGTATATATAACAAATACATTAGTTCTGGTTCTAATAATCTATATCTCTAGTTACATTAATTCCCTTTTTTTTAAAAAAAATCTGAAAATTCATCTTGATGATGATCCGTCTTCAGGACTTTGCAAGGATTAATCAACTGGTTTCAATAATTTACATTTTTAAAGTTTTCCTTTCGGCCAACACACGTTGCCGAGTTTTGCAAAATGGATTTCACAATAATTAAGAATAACTAAGTGCCCCATATGTAATCAAGTGATAAGTTTGTTAGTAAGGTAGTTGACAGCTACCTTATGTCATCGCTAATCGTGAAATAATCGGGGACTTCTGACATATGAAATTAGGTACAGTACTACAAGACAGAAACGATTCACCATTTTTTCGTCCCTATCGCAGTTCTGTAATTAAAGGGAACACCTCTTTTCGTAGAGCCTCATATATATGAACTATAGCTTTTATCCTTATGAATTCGCCATAACATGATTAGAGGGCGAGGGATGAAGCTCGGCCCAAAGTTTGACTTTTTTTAAAATTCAGCTCAAACTTGTGCGCGACTAAGGTGGACGATGGGGAAAAACGTGGACAAAATTCCACGAACGTTTCGCGTAAAAGTCTAATGTTAAATTTTGTAAAGTACGCGTTTAAAACAGAAACACAAAAAGTAAAAAATAAAACCATTATCAAAAATCTTTAAAAAGTGTTGATTTGGAAAACTTCTCCTCAAGGAGAATGGATTTAAATTAAGGACACCAAAAAATGAAGTGAACGCTTTCAAAGGGGCACCTTTAACCAGTGTGCATTGCGGTCCTGCACTTTACCGAAATCATTTGCAACAATACAAATATCACGAACGTGATTTCTGTGTTTGATAACAGGATTGTATCTATGTTTTTTTTAAGAAGGGTATCACAGCCTGCTATTGCCTTAGGTTGAGACGATACAATCCAATTTTCAAACACAATCAGAACGTTCGTAATTTCGTCGAAGTGCACGACCGCAATGCACACTGGTTGAAGGTGCCCCTTTAACGGTCTCCGTTTTCGCTTTGCGCACTTAAGAAGGTAGGACTTCGTTTTCAATTGCCTCCGCTATCTAATGGGGTGTGCACGGCGCTTTTGACGCTCTGTGATTTCGATAATAAAAAAATGTATCAGTGTAGACGCAAGACCAAAACGTTTGAAAAGCGGACCACTCTAAATTGGTTTGAGCGGCTTTTTTTCGATAATAGTGACCAGAGTTTAACTTTGTCACTGCTGCATAAGCATGGAGTGCTATTTTCAAACTTAGCTTCAACATAGCGCGAAGAAACCTAAGCGATACGGCAACATTCCCTGCCACTCGTTACCTGTCTCTAGTTTGCTTTCAAATGTTCTACGGTTATTTTTTTGCTATTTAAAGTCATTATTACGTCTTTTGTTTGGAGACTGTGGGGTCTATAAATTAAGCGTAAACCACCTTTGTCATCACCTCCACACTTCTTCATTCAGGTCTGGCATTTTCAACCGAATGCATTAACCATTTAGCGTGTTCATTTAGCGTTCAACTGAAACGTTAGATTTTCAAACAAGTATCTCTTTTATCCAAAGCGAAGAAGCTTTTGGCACTGCACGAAGATCGTGACGGCGCCTTCAATTTTTCGTTCCATACGTTCTCACTACTGTGACGTACCTCTGTGGGGTGGTGTAAAGAAACACTTTGTCACGTCCCAGGGAAGTGGTGTAACATAGCCTTATCGCACGTTAGGGTGACGGTGGGACAGCTTGTGTTCGTTTGTTTTCAGGGTCACTTTCCTCTTCGTAAACCAGTGTGGGTCTCAAAGAAGCTCGGGTGAGTCCCCAGAACTTACTGGGATTTAAGCCTCGCTTGACGGACGTAAAACGCCAACCCAGATGGTTTCCGCATTGACCACACTCGGCTATAGTCCATGCATACCTTAAATGAAGAAAAACGAACCCTCTTTGTTTTTGCGAAATGCTGATTGGCGGAGATGACGCTGGTAATGACGACACTACCCTTGGCACGTGTTTTTCAATGTTTGTTTACGTTCCCGACGGTTTCCGCTTCGCGCTGATTGGCGGAAATCTGACAGCTCAGTCGACGAGGAGTCACAGGGACGTGGTTGCAAGCTCTCAGGTTATTATAGAGAACTCGTTTCAACGTGTCCGTGCGTTCTAGATCGAGTTGGATTTTGGAAGTGTCGATGTTTTTTAGGAGTGGGGAAAGCCGAAGTACCCAGAGAAAAACCTCTCGGAGCAAGGAAGAGACACAACAACAAACTTAAACCACATATGGCGTCGACGCTGGGATTTGAAGCCGGTTCACATTCGTAGGAGGCGAGTGCCCTCACTACAGCACTACCCTTGTTCCCCAACGTGTCAGTCAATTCTAAATCCAATTTAAACAAAAAATAAACTTGCACCTCCAAAAGTCCACCTTGGTTGGGTCATCGGTCGGGAAGTATTAGACAGCTTTAGATTCTGAGGCGAGGACAACTACGAGTACGAGATTTTCTCAATCCTGAGTATTGCTCACGCGTGAACCAGCGTCATTTTGGCGGGAAAACTTGATAGCCGTCGTCATTCTTCTGCGAGTTTTAGCGAGAATGTCGTAGTGACGGGAACAAGTTTTCAAATGTAAGAAGTTTTATCATTTTGCTATCGGGAGCGGGCTTAACCTTCTTTAGTATAAAAAACCGTACTAACTTTTTGGTGAAAACAAGTAAAATTAAGCTTTCCGGGGTTTATTTTTTTTGAGAACGGTTAAAATCTCGTTCTTGTACTCGAAACTAAAGCTCTCTATTCTCGCGACTTTCGTCGCTCAAGACGAAAGCCCTAAGAGAGTCTGCGCGGGAGCTTAGGGTTTGTTTTTTAATGAGCAGCCCATCGTCACTTACCCAGGAAACCAGCTGTTCTCTGCTGTTGGCCTTCCTCTTAGTCTAACGCTTGTGGCTCGGTAGAAAGTTAGCGTCTCATGCACCCAGCCATTCGGATTGACATATGCACCTAACGGACCATCCAGTGACATGCTGTGTATTTAAAAAAAGGAAACAAAAAAGACGTTCAAGAAATTGTCTTCTAATGCTTGCCTACCTTCTTACAAAAAGTGGGATCACAAAATTTAGCTCCATTTTTGTAAGGATTCATTTTGCTCTTTTGTCATAGTAATTCACCATTTTCATATGGACCATTATACACCTTGCCTACTCCCCAAAATTTTGCGTAGCCGTTGTTTTCTTTTCCTCTTGGGTCGACTGTGCTACCCAGGAGGAATTGGAAACATTGGTTAGGCAAACCTTTTTTTTGGAGGGGTATGGGGAGGCGGGGGGGCGGGGGGGGGGAGGGGCAAACAAGGGTTGCTTACCATCTACAAAGAGGTTCCGGAAAATCTGGTCAGAAAGTAAATGGAGCCTGACTTTCTGGGTCGTTCCAAACGAAAATTTCCGGGAGCAACAAAATCTCTGAAAAGGTAGTCCTGTTTTTCTGGACCGTTTTGATGGCCATTTCTTCAAAGGCATCCTTTATACCAGTTTCAGGCTTTCGTTGCCGTTTTTCGGCAAATGTATCTGATTTGTACAAATGGTAAACGAGATTCTGCGAGGACGTTGACCAGTCCTAAGCTTTGGTACCATTTTCCCAAACCGTGGATCGACCGGTTTGCCCATGCAAATAATAAACAACAGCTCACTTCCGAAAAGAGAGATAGCCTGGGACCCAAACTAGGCGCGCGCTCATTTCTAATGACCATTTGTATGATTAAGTGTCTCACCTGAACAAATCGTTTTTGTCCACTATCTTAGTTTCACATTCACGGCAACACAGGACACTGCACTGTTAAAAACAACATAAGAAGTAGAGAGTAAAAACCCTGTTACGCCAGGAAAGTTTTCTAACAAATGGTGCCACATTTTTAATGCGCCAATGGGAGAAAATTTGCACCAGAACGGTGTTAGATGAACATGTTTCACGACGTTTACGTTGCAGAGTTCATCGCGAAAAGTAGACTGCTCACAGTTCTCAATTTTTCGGTAAAATCGTCGAGATTGAGCGCTCACCGTTACGAAGGGCGGCCATCTTTGTTTCAAATGTACCAAAGGGGCGGACGTTGGGGCTCATAGCGGGGGGAAGAGAGGACAGAAAAAAAAAAAAAATGCGCTCCAGGCAACGATTTTACGGATAACAAGAGGACTGTGAACTGTGAACTCGAAAAGTAAACCTTGACTCTACCTCATGCTATGTTCTATACCTCGCGTTATTACATGTAAACAGAAAATGTGTTCTCTGTGCGTAAAAAAGACGCGTTTTCGCAACTGTGTCTATTGATTCTCCTCCATGCTATGTTCTGTATCTCGCGTTAACACGTCTAAACAAAAAAAGGTGTTCTCTGTGCGCAAAAAAGAACGCGTTTTCGCAACTGTGTTTGTTGACCCCGGTTTTCATGTAATCGTCCCAATCATCCAGACGGAATGCGGGTTTTGGGCGATCGCAATCGTCCAGATAGAACCAGCCTGTGTGGCCGGAGTTTGAAAGGAAAGGGGGCGGTAGAATTAAGGTACGAGGAAACGTGATGGGCACGTGCGTCCATCATGTTCTCGCGTGCCTCAATCGCATGGATAGTTCCGATCGTCCCAACCACCCCGGCCTCCGAGTCTTCTTCCCCGCCCCACGCCCCCCGCCTAAAAATCGATACGATTGCGACGATCCGGAAAATTTTCAGTGGGCAAACCAGTTATAACCTTCACTTACCTTTCTCACAATCTCTAGTTCTCTTCGCAGTCTCTGGGTGGGACAGTTTATGCTCAGTATTTGAAGTCTTAGGTTATCGTCCAGAGGCATGTTGGCTGCCACCCAAAACGAGAAATCTAAAGGTAAAAAACGTCAATTTGCTGTGAAAAGAAGTAGTTAAACATTGTTTGATATGCCCCGTCAAAATGAATCCGGATATTTTTGAAACTGCATATTTTTTAAAAGGACTCGGCCTTCGGTCTACACGAAACTAGTGAATCCGCTCACCGAACCCGCTATTTAGAGTTGTTATTAAGCGCCGTTCCGGGTAAATAAATACGCAGGTTTAAAAATGTCCAGATTAGTGTGGACCTGGGGCCAGGTCATACTAAATATGACTTCTGTGGAGGCGTGTGTAATCATGCGGTTAACACCTCGAACTCCGGATCTGGAGGTCCGGGGTTCGAGCCTCGCCCGTCGCGTTGTTTCCTTAGACAAGGAACTTTACTCCACTTTGTCTCTCTTTACCCAGGTGTATAAATGGGTACCGGCGACATACTGCTCCGGTAGTTCGGGCCTTTGGCTCGTCTGCGCCTTTACCTTTTTTTCACCTTTATGATTTCTAACAGTTATTTTAATTTTAATCGTCAAAACGTCTTTAATTTTCCTTTCCAGCGCACGTGAGTGCAGCCATACCTACCTGTTGGCGCTTTAGGAACATTGTCAATCCGTAGAGTTTCACTCCAACTTTTCAGCTCCTTCTTTATTAACTCCATTAACACAAACTGAAAGATAATCAGTAGAGTAGAAACTTTCTTGAAAGTCATTTACAAATAATTTGGACAATTTGGACGACTCTTTTAGATTTGGAAGATTTTTCTACAAGATGGTAAGAATTATAGAGAATATAACTAATTACAAAGTGATGTCGACAATACAAAATGAGTCGTATTTTTTTTCAACATAACGAAAAGAGTATTGCAGACGTTTAGTCTTTTCTGTGAAAACATTACATTCAATTTGTTTCGGTTTAATGTAGTTTTCTCAGAAAACGCGTACCAGTTTAGACTAACTAGGCCCATAGTAGCTAAGGACAGAAAAAGTTTGGACCACTCATCAGTCTAGCACAAAATATGACATGTGCCCCATAGTGTAGACTATTAACTTGAAACCTCTTCAGCAGTGCTTTCACATGGCACTATTTGTTTTGAATGTAGTTCTAATCCTATGGTGTTACCATTCAAATGACACCTCTTCAGCAGTGCTTTCTCAGGGTACTATTTGTTTTGTACGTAGTTGCGACCTTAGGGTCTGTGTCCGTGAATGAAATCTTATGGGTTGAACACTCAAATTAAACTTCTTTAGCAGTGTTCTCACATAGTACTATTAAGGTACTATTTAGCTCAGTGTGTACTTTCTAACTTTTGGGTCTGTCGAGAAATCTTATTGTGTGACCATAACAATCTAAAGTCTGAGACAACTTACGGGATTGTAGAGTTCATACACCCATCTTGGCCATGAACTTAGACTGACAGCTACCTACAGGTACATAATAAATGGCAACACTAATTACATGTAGCAGATAATATCTTTATCATTTAGACACTAATACAAAGACAAGAATTATTTAACACTGTCTGACAGTCATCACCTCTTAGACATGATTATCAAATTAATCATAACTATAACAAAACTCTCAAATCCGTTTGGCTATCAACTGTCCTGATTTCAGCCTAACAGGACAGTACGTGTCATGCCTAAGAAATTGGACCATACGCACCATCACACGCCCACCTAAATGGCGTTTTTTTTTTCACTGCTAGCAAAAATTCTTGGATTTTATTGTGTTTTGATTTACAAAAGCCAAACATATCACAAGTTTTGTAATAGTTATGATTAATTGGTAATTTAACAGAACTTCATGTCGTCCAATTCGGTCTCCCACAACCTGGTCATCTGATTTTGTTAATCACTTGTATGGTTACAAACCGAATTGCACTCCACTCAGTCCTATTACCATATATTAATAGTGTGAGATTGAGAGCTACCACGTTGGACAAGGTGCATAAAATCTGGACATAAGTACCCAGGGTGTGTGGGGTGGGCATTAGAATTTCTTCAGAGCAGAGGGAGGGGAGGGTACTCTCTCCTGCTCCTGCTAGCTACATTGTGGCTTCCACCAAAAAAGAAGTTTTTCCTCTCCACCAATTTAACTCACTATAATATTTCTTCCAAGCTGTCAGCTTACCCCTGGAGCAAAAGTGGTGCCCCAATGATTTTTGTCACAAAAAGTACAGCTGAAAGAATCTAACACTGCTGAAAAATGTCTTACATGTATCGCTTTGCACATTAGATTAGATTCGAACTGAGATTGAGATTAAAACAAAACACTTCTTGCAAAAAACCGTCTTACTTCTCTTACTGCCTTGAATAAATTTGTCTAATAACATGTGTAAATTTCACTCACCTTCTGATACTTAGTCTTTCCCAGCCTGTTTTTGCCCATAGAGACCTGGTACGGCTTTTCAAGGGCACCATCTGTGGTTGCCTGGCAACCAAACTTGTGATAACAGGACCAGAGTGAACCCTCAGGGTGTGAAAGAAGACTGATTTCTGGAAGGATGTGGACTGTGGCCTGTAGGATACTGGATAAAGAGGAGGCAAACAAACCCTTAGAATGAATGATAGACTAATCAACTACACCCTAGGCTGGGACTTAATGCATCTCAGGCAATCAAATGTCTTACCTGAAGAACACTACTATCTACATTTCAAATGATTGACTATGACTAATTGACTTTTTATAGCAGAAATACCTGTAGCTGCCTGAGTAAACAGCTGGGTTATTTTGTTACGCCATCTCATTACTATAATTTCCACTTCAAATGATGTCTGAGTAATGAGCGTAGAAATTCTACACCCTGATGATGTGTCACTACCCACATTTGGGTACTTTTCTTCTGACTGGTTGAAAATTTGCTTCATCCAATCAGAAGCACTACCTACCCAGATCTGAGATCATTTCGCAGGGAAAACCAGTGGTGGCATTACAAAATGTTAGCTGTGTTCTGAGGCTAGGGTAGTTGCTGGTAGTAAGTGGTTTACGTTGCAGCCCCCGATTAAGGGAAGCAACAAACAATAATACAAATGTATATTACTGAAATGAACTGATTTAACACGTAAGATTTTCAACAGGCCAGAAGCAAACAAGTTGGCTACTTTCTAGAAAAGCTGAACTTGGGACTACCAATGACAAATCCAGCTACATTATCAGTCAAAGTGGGACATAAACTCAGGCATTCTGGACTGCGAGTCCAATTCTCTAACCACTCGACTACACTGCCTCTTTCAAATATCTTGAGACAAATGATATTATTCAATATTTATTACAAAGAACAACCCTAACCTTGTTCTAAGAATTGTTACAGTATTAAAAACTTGTTCTATAACTACTGAGCACTCTGATCTTTTGATGATACTCACCCATCAACTTGTCTGCGTAGTTCTTTAATTCTAAATCTTTGCCGGCCCATAGCTTTAATTCTTAGCGTGCATATCCCAGCCTCAGCTTCTTCTTTCATGGAGAAAATCTCAACTGTTGTTCCAATGGCTGCTAACAACTGGTTTTGACTGCTACCATATCTATGGAAATTAATAGTTACATGTAATGGCAAGCAGATTTCAATAACCACTTTTAATTTTTGCTACAGAACTGTTTTAAAACCTCAAAGTACCCAATCAAAGAAAGACTATCGTCAACTCGTGGGTACGTTGTTTAGAAAATAATCAAGTAGTTATCACCTCTGGTTTTCCCACAGTGAATTTTAGGAAATGATAGAAATTCAGATTATAAATATACTATCCTTGTTCTGGAAACACAATACTTTTCTTGCTGTTTATTGCACTTTAGTAACAGTTATTTAAGTATATATTTAAAAACAAAAAAAACAAAAAAACAGCAAAACAAATAGGCAAACAAGACAAAACAAAAAAGAAAAAAAAAGGGAAGAAAGGAAAAAGAAGGTCCTCAGCAGAATTTGAACCCGGTACCTTCGGGCTGACACGACCTCACAAAGCCACTACGCCATTGAGGATGATCACGTGTTTAGGTGAAAAGTCTCAGTTTTAATGCCTCTTCCATGGAACTTCCGCCAGCAAACGACCGGGGCAAACGATCGAGCCATACTTAACCGATTGAAAAAACGACTCGAAGCAATCGGATGAAATTAACGCTAATTGAAACCAGGCTACTGACAGTAAAAAACAATGTAAACGCATTTCATGGCAATGAAAGAACATAAGCGATAGAAAGCCGATGCAAATCCTCCGCGAAGTAGGATGCAAAACATTAGCTTATGTTTTCTTATCTTGATTTCCGCTGTTATTTTAAAGGTAATGCTCAAACTCACATCCATTTCCCCCCGTGATCTTGGGGAGTCCTTAAGAAGAAGAAGAAGAAGAAGAAAAAGAAGTGCCTTTATTTACCATACATTTCACCAGTCCGTATTTTATACCCAGTCCCAGTCCGTAGTCCGCAGTCAGTGTTTTATACTGACCACCATAAATTCATTCATACACATAACCTACTACACTAATATAAGGTAGGAGATCAAGCCAGCGTCGAAGTTGAAGGAGTCGAAGAGAAAATGCTCATCTTCTCGTCAAGTTTAACGCCTGGACGGATCAAAGGCTTTTGAATCGTACTAATTTGAAAGATTCCTGCGTGTCTTAAATTTGGTAAGACCTCTATCCTAACCGTGCTGTAGCGCACGATGCACGCTTTCAGCGAGGAATTTGATGCTACCGAGCTTCGGCCAGTGCGTGCTTCTTTGGAAACGATAGATCTTCGCACTCTCGAGTTCGGACCCGATTAATTACGAAGTGCGTCTACTACAAGTGAGCGAGTGACTCATTTGCATATCTCAGTCCCTGCAATAACTCGTGGTACGCTCGCGCGTACCCACGAGTTAAAAATGGGCCAGTTTAGATGCTAAAGTTTTGGTGAGACAAGCTTAATTCGAAGTTGACAAATGTCAAGTACCTGTTTGGGCTCTGTGCAAAAATGTCCTCTTCACTAAGGAAATGAGTGGACCAGGGGATGTTATTAGATGGAACCCAAAGTCATAGTACATTTAAGAGCAACACAATTTGAAGTAAGAATTAGTGAAATTGCCAAATAAATATGTTTTTTTGGCTATAAGCACATCCCAAGTTACACGTAAGTCAAATTCCTGGCCAACCAGGTATTTGAAGAATGAACAAGTTGCTCAAAGATGTTACAACTAATGTACAGTTCTTTATTGATTCAGAGACCAATCTTTTCATTTCAAGGTATTAGTTTTGGCTCATAAAAAGGTCAGAGATTGAACCAGACCTAGCAAACCCCTTACCTGGCATTCACTAAGCCAAAGGTCCTGTCCTTTTCTACAATATTCTTCATCATGGCAACTGACTGCAAAAAAAAAAAAAAGATCATGTAGTAAACAGCCAGGCTTTAAACAATAGGTTTGGTTGTTTGCACTTCTCTGATGAAAGGATGCAGTTTCTACACAAGTTGTGATGCTGCAACAGACAGGAACTGAAACAAATGATTTGGGATTATTACCTGAGTTGGTACCAAATGCAATTGCTGCGTAGATATATGTAGATAAATAGATAGCTGTAGATTGTTTATTGTAATTCACATTTCGCAGTCCAAGGACTGAATTACTTGTAAAATTTTTCAAAAAAGATGTATATATAACATCAATCTCTGTCATTAGCGTAAGTTGACAAGATTTTTATTTATGTCTCAGTGACACTTACATAAATAAAAATATCATCTGATTGATAAAGCACATGTTGTGCTGTAGACTTTTCTTTATGAAATTTTATGAACAACACTCTTTACCTGGGGCTGGAACAAATGAAGAGGCAATGTTTGCCCAGGGACAAGGACCAAGCCCGGTAACATCAGCAGTGGAAGAACAATGTTAGAACCAGGCTCATAGTATGTACGACCACTGAACTCGTCCATCTCCTCCCCAAGATACTGCAATCACATTAATACTTTTTTCAGTTATTTTAATGTACTCACCCAGATAAAACCCTGGAGACTGTTAACTCTGGGATCTGGTTAGAAAAGTTCACTAGAGCTTCCAAAGATCTTTAACCCATGTATGAATCTCACAAACTCAAGTAAAAAAATGTGAAATAATAATATATATAAGTTTTCCACTCCATAATCTTCCAATGAAGAACTCCTGGCAGGAGGGGGTGGGGGGAGAGTACTTGTGTTAAATTTTTGCTGGACATGTGCCGCTGGCCCCTCAGAACCCCTACTCCATTATAGACTTTTCTGTGGTAACATTATAGACCCCATCTTAGTCACTCGTTGGGAAAAAAGTAATTTTCGCAATCCCACCTTAGTCAGAGGTCCTGCCAGGGTAAATTCCGACAAGCAACATCACTAACAAAGTAGTGACAGGGTGTAAAATGAAATCGTGCCAAGAGACAACCGCCCTCAGCCAAACTGCAACAGTAACGGCAAAGCCAAGAATAAGCAAAAAAGAATGGTGGTTTGGACTTAATTTATCACCAGTCTGAATGCTAAGAAGGAGTAGTTTTTGTCAATTTTCCTTGCCCTTCAGAGAACGTCTCTTGTCTGTGGAGCTTAAGTGGATCCTCCTGTGAATTGTGTTAATTGTGAATAGCGATGTATTGATGTTTGATACACGAAATGTTAACTGAGAAATTACAGAACTGTATATGGTTTCTTCTCATCACATCGCTATCCCCCTTTTCTAAAATTCCGACAAAGACAAAGAATTTCGGTTCAATTTCCGACAGCAAGGTCCTGAAGCATTTATAAACACCGACATGAGATGTTTTAAAATTCAGACAAGCGACATGGGACCCCTCCCCTTCTCCTGGCAGGACCTCTTAGTCACTTTCTGTTTATGTATCTACCATATAAAGCCTTTTAACTTGGTCATCCTTAAATGAACTGACACATTTGTTAAACTTAATGTGGTGTATATCTTTCTATTTTTAAATCCCTAAATACCTGAATTTTCTGACCTCCAAAATCCTGAAAATGTGCGACCCCATTCTAGTAACTCTTACAAAAATGCAACCCCATAATAGTCAATCCAGTCATGAAAATGCGACTCCATCCAGCCGCACATCCCCATTAGCCTACTACAGTTGACTCTCTCGGACACATCCCTAAAACGGACACCTAGAGTTGGTCCCTGCGGTTTTTTACCCCCTTTATTTGACTCTCTATAAGATGGACATCTCTCTAAGATGGACACTTACTGCCGGTCTCAAAGGTGTCCGTCTTAGAGGGAGTTGACTATACTTCTTCCCCCTCCGGGGAAGAACTGAAGTAGAGAACCAAGGTGAAGCTACTGAAGTAGCATCAACTGAATTAAATCAAACTGGACAAATAGTAATTATGACCCTTTATTCATCATTTATATGTTTCTAAATGACTAAAAGAAGGTCTATCCAATACCTGATGCTGTGTAGGAAGAGATGGATCAAAATTAATGGCATTATGTTGCTCTTCATCACTTTCCTGTACAATTTCAGCTATTAAAAGAAAGAACCAAGAGAGGTAACAGGTAAATTGCAGTTTGACATGACACAGTAACTGCAGCGCTAAAGTGAACTACCAAATTACCCGTGACTGTTATGTTATGTTGTTTGATGGACCGTGCAAAGAGGAATGCATGCAATTTACGTCAATTTACTAACCATTTCCTCCAACTTAAAATCGGAAAAGTACACTCTGTTCATTCTCTCAATACAAAAAAGGTACAGTTTAGGCTCTTCAAGGAGATCGATGCGGCTAGAAATGCCAAAACTAGATAAAAAGCCATGTTTTAATACTGACAGCTGATTTTTAAAAATTACAGCTTATTTTAGTAAAACCCTATCTAACGCCTGTCAGACCATTTCCTTATCAGCCCCACATTACCTGCTGAGTCACTGTTATCTGATTCTGAGTCACCCGGGAGAAAGATCTCCAGTTCTTCAAGAAATCCATTCTGTACCTCGACATCTTCATCCGAAGAGTCGTCCGCCATGTTTGTTTTGATGGTAACACGACAGCAAAGAGTTCTGGGTAAGAAAGCAGCCGGGGGAAGTGATACGTCATGCTTCGTAATTGACCAATCATAGAACGTTTCGTATGCTGTAAGCGGCAAGGAACGTTTCATCAACAAACTTTGCCTGGAAAAACCTCATTTAGGCCTGTTTCAGCGTACTTTTAAGTGACGAACTGTTGATTTGTAGATTGCTAGCTAGTGTATTAGTTATTTCGGATTCAACAGGACGATGAATTGTGACAATCTTATGTTGCTTGTCACCGCAACATTCAGCATTCTCGCCAGTCTTGACTTGGCTCTTGCGAAAGACTATTACAAGATTTTAGGTGTACCAAGAGATGCTAGTGACAGACAGATCAAGAAAGCTTTCAGAAAGCTTGCCGTGAAATACCATCCTGATAAAAATAAGCAAAAAGATGCAGAGGCCAAATTTCGCGAGATAGCGGAAGGTAGGTAACACCTCTCGGAAATTGGAAGTGTTTTCAATTTCGTTTAGGATTGTCAAATATAATTTGAAACAAACATAAGATGTATTCCTCTATAATACGAGGCCGTTACTTTATCTTGAGAATTAGTTTTTCCTCAGTAAAACCCAAGACTTCTCATTCTCGATACACGTCGATACCTCAAACGTTCCAACATAAATTATACGTGTATTAGAGAAAACAGCATGGGACCAGTTCCTTCTGTTAAAGTTTGGTTGTCATTTTCAAGAATTGAGTACCTTTTCATACACATTTATTGTTTTTGCTTTATATTTAAGCTTATGTTTGTTGGACATAAACTCGTTTCCTGTAATTCACTGAAAGGTTTGAATAGATTTTCTGCGTAGAAGATGTCCAATTGTTGTCAGGCTTTCAATTGTTTTTATTACAAGGTGTACTTGGATTGCATAACAATATCTTTGGAAATAATTTGCTTTTCACTTTGGATTTGAAATCCAAGCTTGTGACACTTGAATCACGAATGTTCAACTGGAGGTGTTTTCTGCTTCAATTTAATAAGTCATGTGATTTAACGCTTTTAATAGCAAAGTGATGACTCATTGAAGTGATCAGTTTTTCCGAAGATTAAAGTACAAATAAGCTTACATACTTGTACCTAGCAACAGCTCACTTTACATTACGATATACAAATTTTGCATGTGTCTAGAAGTGCTGCTTGTCAAGTAAACTGCAAGTGTGAATTAAGACTATTTTTTAACCAATGACAATTAAAAAGGGAAAACTGAAAATGAACTTGCACTGACCACACGTACATTGATTGATAGGCTGCCTTGGCCCTCTGCCCCTACTCTGAATTCTTGGGAATGTTAGATCAATTTTACCTCCATGATTCACTTTCTGGCTTACACATAACTGAGCTGAGCTCAGAGCTCAGTTTCTCCGAAGATTAAAGTACAAATAAGCTTACATACTTGTACCTAGCAACAGCTCACTTTACATTACGATATACAAATTTTACATGTGTCTAGAAGTGCTGCTTCTCAAGTAAACTGCAAGTGTGAATTAAGACTATTTTTTAACCAATGACAATTAAAAAGGGAAAACTGAAAATGAACTTGCACTGACCACACGTACATTGATTGATAGGCTGCCTTGGCCCTCTGCCCCTACTCTGAATTCTTGGGAATGTTAGATCAATTTTACCTCCATGATTCACTTTCTGGCTTACACATAACTGAGCTGAGCTCAGAGGCACTTACTTAAAGAAATGTACAGTCACGCGGGGCGTAGGGGTTTGGGGCAAAGTGTACAAAATTAAAATTTGCAACTGTGTAGTGCTCATATGTAAACTATGCACATTCAAGGAAAAATTCCACTACACACAAATGGACATTATTTTGGTCCTAATTTTTCAGTTTGTTCGAAGATTTCCCTGGCCCTTGACAATTTTTTGGACGTCAAAATAATTTATGCTGTTTTCAAAGCACTTATATTTGCTACTCTAGTAATCTTTCAAATGATGAATAATTATGACACATCAGAGAGCAGAGTAGTGTCTGTAAATGCAGTGTAGTGACAGTAAACAGTAATAGACCAGTATTTTAATTTGGTGAAAAATGTTGCAACCCAGCAGTTCCCCTGTTTTTTTTATGCCAGAGTGTACAGTGTACAGTGTAGTGTTTGCTCAGACAAATAATTCTTCAATAATAAATGGATATTACAGTTATTTTTCGCAGACACTTTGGTAAATGTGTCAGTTTGTAGGGAGAGATATTGAATTTTTCATCTGAGTTGATTATGTTGAATTGGCTACTATATAGAGACTCGGAAGCTGTTGTTCTGCCCTCAAAACATATCAAACATTTGGGGTTTGTGTAGCAAAGAGGAGGAGAGCCTTAGACTTTGTTATAGGCTACTGATTAACCTTTGTCTGTCTATTTGAAGGGGCAGAATTTTATTTGAAGAAAAAGAGTGGCTCAGCGGGTGATTAAACACAGCTGGTCATATCTTTAGTGACAATAATAAAATCCCTCTCTTTAAAGCATAATTTAATAATCCTTGCTAAACCTTTTACAAAACTAGCAGTAAACCTTTTACTGGACTACCCTTAAAGTGCTGTCCATTAAATGCCTTGGTGGGGAATTTTACGCACTTGAAAACAAATAATGGACAAATAATAATATTAAATGGCCAAAATTCAAAGTCTTAATAAAAAAATCTTTAATAAAATAAATATGCTCAAAACTTACTGGTGAAATGTGAAAGCAAATCATTCAAGTGATTGGTTACCATGTGATTTTAACAACAAGCTCAAACATATAATTTACAACAATAAAAAATTGAAAATAATAAAATTTTAGGCAGTCAGTGATCTGAAAGTAATGCTGTGTGTAAGACGTTTCACTGGTTGCTCCATAGAATGTTGTGCATGGACATAGAGATAATATAATATAATATATAATAGTAATATAATAATACATAATAGAACAACTTCAAGGTGATGTTAAAGAAACAATTCGCAATGACAATTTTTAGCTCAACAAAGCATTGCGACATTGTTTCGATTAGTTCCAACACTGCAACACTGCTTTGCACTAAAAATTGTCGTTGTGAATCATCCGGTGTACATCTTTATGGTGTGTTTACCAGCCAGGGTTAAATACCCCCAAGGCTGTGCTGTAGCATAATGCATTGCCGGTGGCCCCTGGTACATAACTTTTGCCCCTGTGACAGTGAGACTAGAAAATCTAGAAAATCAATTTTTTTAGAGCATAACCTTGTTCCAGAAAGAACTGGTAACACTTAATTCAACTCTGATGAAAGTACTCTTCAACTCTTTCAGCTTATGAAGTTCTGTCAGATGAAAAAAAGAGAAGGCAATATGATCAGTTTGGATCGGAAGGAATGAACGATAATGGCTTCAATTTCCATTCACAAGGTTTCCGAAGCTTCGATGACATATTCAAAGATTTTGACTTTGGAAGTGGAAATGGACATGGAAAAGAGTGGAAGTTTTCTTTTGGTGGTGGCGGAGGTGGATTCGATGATTTCTTTGATGACGATGATGAAGAAGAAGAAGATGACTTTTTCGGAGGATTTAAATTTGGTGGATTTGGGGACTCATTTTTCAGTGATGGAAGTTTTCACACAACTAGTCATAGAGAAGATGTATTTACAAATGACGATGGAGAAAGAATGCACAGAAATGTCAGACATACAGCATTTAGAGAATCAAGTAAGTGCACCCCTAAGGGTATGCTTATTTCAACCTTATCATGATAAAATTCTGGATTATTCTGGAATAACCTTGTTCCAAAAAAACTTTTTTTTTCTGTTTTGAGAACAGCAATCCATATAAATTTGTTTAGTGTGAAGTGAGTGATGTTGAGAGTCTTGGGACACTAAAATGGACTTAAACGTTACTCCCCCTCCCAACCCAAGCTATGTTAACTTTTGTGCACTCTGTATACTTAACCCAGGCCTGATAACATTACTTTGAGGGGGGGGAGAGAGGGGGTTAACAGGGGGAAGGGTCACAGATGACACCTGAATTCCATCACGTAACAGAGGTGGTTCTTTAAGTCTAGATTTTCATGTACGAAGTGTTTTTCATCGTTGAAGGAGGGTCTGCAATATTTGTGTCAGGAATATTCAGCCTCCTTTGTAGTCATTTAGGGTGGTTGTATACGGAATTCACAGTATGCACAAAATGAATGATTTTATGTTGTATCTTCACTCCCCTTCATGTAGAAAACCTCTCCTTACTCTCATTCTTTCTATGGCATTTAGAGTAAGAGATATTGAAACCTGCTCCTCCCCCCCCCTCCAGTGACAGTTAGTGATGGTCAATGGGTGAGAGGGAATCTGTTGAAAGTGCTCCCTAGTTTTTGAGTTTTATAGCTGGTTACTTTGCACTGATCATCCTCTGTTTCTTTCTTGGCAGGTGGAGGCAGAACATGTCGGACTGTTACAAGAAAAGTGGGAAATATGGTCACAACATTCACTGAATGTACTTAGGCTTTTTGTAGTTATAAGGGGTGAAGAGGGCAGTAGCTTCCATTTAGTCAATGTAGTTCTCAGGTTTGGTGCAATCAAGTTCTCCCTAAGGGCAGTGTCAAATGTCAAACTTTTCTTGGGACAAACCTTATGTTAATACCAAGAACATACTAAACAAATTAATGGGCTATAACTTTTGAAATGATGTCAAAATGTTCAAAACTCAGTGAAACAGCAAGTAGTGCATCCAAACATAATTTCTGAGATCCATGAATTTCCAAATTCTGTTTTCCCCCTGAGAGTGATTTGTCAGGCAGAAGAGAAGAGTTTGATAGAATCTTACATGTACATGTATCTAAAGTGTAGAAGGGTCATTACGAGGAACAGGTAGATGGAATAGTATGCAATGGACACTGCTGGCAGTTAAATGTGACTAACTTTTAGACTTAGATTTATTTTTGTACAATGTAAGGTGAAAAACATGTCATCGATCTCAACTAAGGATGCATTTCTTTGAAAAATTCCAAATTTTTTTTTTGGCCGAAATTGGGAAATGGATTATTGAACTACCGGTAAAGATTGCACATTCTGACTTGCATTTTATAAGCATTTATTTAGGATTTATGAACCATGCACTTTATGTGGTTTGAATGTGGATGCAAAAAACTACACAAGTTTGCAAAAACTCAGCTAAGAAGGCCTGTGGCATTTCTGCTGGTACAGGAAATTAATGTTAAGTTATGTTAATTTCCAATACCTCAATTTCATAGAGCTTCAATTTTCTATAAGGTACATTATTGAACTTGCCCAAGGAAATGCACTGTGTGATAAAAGGTGGTTAGGGAGTGTTGATTGGAGTATAAATGAATTATTAAAAAACTATTTAGTGTCTTTGAACATCACTGTATAAAAGCTGCAAATTGAAGACTAATATTAAGTTAGTTTGTACATATTTGTACATGTAATAAAACACAATATTTCTTTCTATCTTTTGTTGTCTTTTTGTGGCATTACAGCAGAGTGGGTTAATGTAGCATTTCCATTTATTACCCTGTTTTTTTCTTTTTTAATTTGGATTTGCCTTGATATGTGATATAGACTGTATGTGATTGGCTAAGACACTTCCCCCATTTTGTTAACCCTGTAAGTCCCAATTGTGACCAACATCAATTTTCTCTTAACCATATCCATTGATTGTCAACAGATTTGGTTATGAGAATTAATAAATTGATCCCCTAAGAGAAAATGCTTTGATGTTTCATCAAATTCTCTCAACTTATTCTGTAAGAAAATGTATAGAGATCAGTTTGGAGAATTTGTATGTGGATATTGGGGCTTAAAGGGTTAACCCATAGATGATGACTAAAGCTTGAAATAAGACCATCGACACTCTTGCGTAGCATTCAAATAATTTATTACAAGGATTTGTATTGAGAAAAAATAATTGTTTCTGTTGCCTGCGAATTTGAAAATTGGCTAACCCTTTGGTGATCATTTTTAATTCTCATAACCTTTGGTCTTGATACTGTACTGAGGTTGTTAGGAGAAAATTTGTTGGTAACTTTTGGGAATTAATGGGTAGTGAGAGAGTTGACTGTAACATTTTGAGTAACTCTTCATGGATGTCTGATTCATGTAATGGAATTAAAATTCATTTTAGAATTGCACGCCAAAAAATTGTAATGTTACGACTTCATTTGCAGGAGCCGTACACAGTTAAGAGACCCTGGAAATGAAGTTTTATAGTCACATTCATTAAAAGCAGTATTTTTCTTCTTTGAAAATTAAACATTTTTAATAGTTTTAAAAAATAACAAGACAACAATAACAAGAAATATGTACAAATCACACTGACAATTTTTTCCTTCTTTCTTTCAATGCAATATAAAGTGTCTGAGCACTGTTTCACCAACAAGAACACTAAAGCAGCAGTGGTTCTTTCTTAAAGCTCAAAAAAGAAATATTTTTAAATAGAAGGGGTTTGTGGAATAAGGCCCTAAGTGACTCTCAGAGTCAAAGGACAATCCAGCGACTCATCAGAAACCACTTGCAGCTTTTCCCACTCCTTCAATATTTCTAAGTTATCTGCTTTTTCTGACCTTGAAAGAAACTTGAAAAAAAACCTTTTAACGGTGTTAGGACATAGGTGTGCCTAGGATACATGTAGTTAAGGGAAACGTTTCAGCTGCAAGATGCCAACTTCTTCGTTTTTTTCCAGTTGATGTAGCAGTCAATGATATTTGCTAGGTTCTTGTTAGCTTGGTAGTGATCTTTTACTTGCCTCATCCAGCTCTTCCAAGTTGGGTAACCAGAATGCCTTTTTGACAAGATGTACAAATAATAATAATAAATAAAGTTGGCAAAACAATTCATATAAAATTTTAAACAGTACTGACAGTTAAAAAAGAGGGTGAAAATTAATTTCAGTTTTATAAAAGTAAAACCAGTTTTATAAAAGTTGACTGCAATCATCAACTGTAGGGGGTCAAAATATAAGGAAGGTTTAAATTCCAGTTGGGTCTTCCTGAAGCTACATGTACAAGTAGGAATTAAAATGTGTGTGGTTACAAGATACTGGAATGATATTGTTGGATTTTTTTAATGAATGTACACGTAAATGTTGCTCTTGTACTAAATTATGTTAGTAGAAAAAGAAAACCCTTGTTGCTGGTGCTGGCTGGCATTTAATTTTACAATTCTCTCTCAGTTATTTTAGATTCTCATTAGAGTATAATATATTATGGGTAGTTTAAATATTTTTTATTTTTATATTGTATACGTAATTCAATTATTTAATAAAAATTATAAATTGTGTCCCCAAATTAGTATGGGGTTGTCCCCAAGCTCTACAGCTCCAACACATTAATAAAGTTTTCTATACTATTCTATTCTACTCTTGAAATTTTAGTTTGAAGTCGGTTACAAAAAATAAGTGCCTTATACATGACTTGTACATTGCCTGTACCTTAACATAACATCAACCCATAATATTACATGTACAAAAATAAGCCCTCAAAGATCTTTCCTGAATTCCCCTTCAGTGATCACACACAATGGTTAAAGGTTAAGGCTTGATAATTTCATTTGAACCAGAACTTTGTATTTTGTCAGCAACAGGCTCGCAGTTATCTTCTATTAGCACAACTTTCTTTTTGGTGTGGTTTAAAATTTTACAAAATTGTTCATGCACTGACATTTGCATAGGTTGACTTGTTTACATCCCTGAGCCAAACCAGCATACACAAAATGCCAGTGATGCGAACAGTTTTGGAAATGCTAAAAACCACGCCAGAAAGACACCTCCACTAGAAAGATAGCCTTAGAAGTGGTACGTTTGTTGAATCACAAGACTGTAAGAAAGGTCTACTGTAAATGAAACACTCGTGTATCAATTTCTCCTTGAAATATCAACAGTAACTACAGTATTTTGTACGTGCAGGAAGGCTTCTAAAACCAAGGAAAAAGAATGATACTCTCCTACATTCCTCCAAGGTGGACTTACCATGTTAGTGCAAGCAGATGCCAGCATCATGAACTTAGGGTTAAATCCAACACACTGAATAGGGCCCGGGTGGTTACCTTCTAAAACAGTGAGTTTTTGACCACTATCTGAGCCCCACACATGAACACGCCCATCTTGCGACCCTGTTAATAGCAGAGGGGAGAAGTGTGACATCACGTTACCATGGCAGCAAAATTTCTGGCTCACAACAAAGGGGAACTTAAGCAACGACGACGGTGACGGAAACAAGAATGGCAAAAAAGCAATAGGATTATATTATTAGCAAAACAACAACTTTGCATCTGCATCAGGCTTTTTTGTACATTTCTTAGCCGTCATTGCAAGACTGCGACAGGAAACTTCCTAATTTCACGAGCCCACTTTTTGGAGTATACAACACAAAAATTTTCTTTTTCTTTTTCTAACTTAGATACAGTCCTTTCGGATTCAAACCCAGAAACTTTCGCAAACATTTTAAAAAATGAGATGAAATTGAATAAGATTAACGAAGTTGAAACAGTGCAAACTCATTTTTGTAAGTGATGTGTTTGGTTTGTTGTCATCCGGAAATTTTGCTACCTTGGCGACGTGACGTTTATGTTTTATTCTGTTGGATTTTACATTGTGTACAAAAACTGGAGTATTTGAGAATTTTTTACATAAAATCATAACTTGTTTGCCCATTACTAGGAGTTAAAGGGGTAACTAAAGAACCCAGGCCCCGGTTGTTCAAACGTTGGATAGCGCTATCCACCGGATAAATCACTATCCAGCGGATAAGTATTAGGGAAACCAATTGCGCTATCCAGTGGATAGATTTTTATCCGGTGGATAGCACTATCCAGCGTTTGAACAACCGGGGCCAGTAGGCTAGGATGTAGGGTTTCTTTGCATCTACGTGGAAGAAATATGAAAACTAGACTCACTGCCCCCCGCCCCCAAAAAAATCTAGTGCAAGCTTAAGATCCAGTTACATGTTTTCTCACTTTTTTAGATCTTTTTAGTTATCAATATATAATCTAGACTAAAAATATCATAAAAAAACCGTTACTGCCAATTATCTACAAAGCACATGTACCTGATAAGACATATTGCGCATCAGGAGAGAAACACACTTCTACTGGAGATGTTCTTGAAACAGAGTGTCCCTATAATATAGAAAGGTGACTGTACACATTAGAGGTTTCTACTGCTCATTCATATGAGCTCCTAAGGGTTCATTCTTCAAACTTGTATATTTGTTCATCAAAACCTTTCGTGCATTTAATAGATGAATACCAGGTAAGATTCTTATTCATCATAAGATTACTTTCTTAGGATTTGTTATAAAGAAAATTGGTGAGAAAAATAGCATGCCTCATTTTTTAACAGGTATACTTTTCTTCAGTTCTACACTAAAGAAACACAAGGATAACGTTCCATTAGGATGATCTGTATCAGGATCAGTAATCCAAGATCACTTGGTTTGTAGCAAATCAAGGGAACCAACGATCCTACCCTGGAGAAGGATTCATTGGTTCATTTGACTTGTTATGACCCAAGCAATCTCTGATCACTGATCTTCATCAGGATCATCCCAAAGGAACACACCGTAAAAAATATTATGAAAATGAAGAAATGATCATCGCAGTGAACGCAATTTATGCAATTGCGTGAAGAAGCCTGAAAATACTCCAACGGGGATTGAACCCGTGACCTCGCGATACCGGTGCGATGCTCTACCAGCTGAGCTATGAAGCCACTGACGTTGGGAGCAGGTCAATTCTGGGTTCATATCTTCCCGTGAAAGAAATGAGTGTTAATGATATATGAAATAAATCATATATGAACTGCGGATATGAAATGAAAATGAAGAAATGATTGTGGCAGTGAACGCAATTATTTTTTGAAAAAAATTCAGGACTTCAATGGAGTTTGAACCTGTGACCTCGCGATACCGGTGTGATGCTCTACCAACTGAGCTATGAAGCCAATGATGTTGGGAGCAGGTCAATTGTCTGTTTGTCAGACGTCTGACCTTAGGTGTCTGATATCAGAAGTCTGATGTCAGGTGTCTGATTTCAGAAGTCTGTTGTCAGACGTCTGATATCAGGTCTCTGATATCAGACGCCTGTCAGATGTGTGTTGTTAGACGTCTGATTTTAGGTGTCCGATATCTGACGTCTGATGTCAGGTGTCTGATTTCAGACATCTGTTGTCAGACGTCTGATTTCAGGTGATTCATATCAGACGTCTGATGTCAGGTTCTGTTATCAGACGTCTGATGTCAAGTGTCTCTTGTTAGACGTCTGGTTTTAGATGTCTGATGTCAGACACCTAATTTCAGATGCCAAATTTTAAATGTCTGAATCAGATGTAGGTTCTTAGATCGATGGATCCATTGATTGTTAGATCGTTAGATCGCTAGATCGTTATATCGCTAGATCGCTAGATCTTTCGATCGCTAGGTCGTTAGATCCCTACATCGATGGATCGTTAAATCGTTAGATCCCTAGATCGATGCATCGTTAGATCGTTAGATCGCTAGATCGTTAGATCGAAGGATCGTTAGATCCTTAGATCGCTAATCGTTAGTTCGTTAGATCGCTGGATCGATGGATCGTTAAATCGTTAGATCGCTAGATCGATAAACCGTTAGATCGTTAGATCGCTAAGTCGTTAGATCGCTAGATCAATGGATCGATTGATCGTTAGATCTTTAGATTCTTAGATCGTTAGATCTCTAGATCGATGGATCGTTAGATCGTTAGATCGCTAGATCGATAGATCGTTAGGTCGTTAGATCGCTATATCGTTAAATCGCTGGATCGTTGGATCGTTGGATCGTTAGATCGTTGGATCGCTAGATCGATAGATCGTTAGATCGCTAGATCGCTAGATCGTTAGATCGTTGGATCGTTAGATCGCTAGATCGATAGATCGGTAGATCGTTAGATCGTTAGATCGCTAGATCGATGGATCGTTAGATCGCTAGATCGTTAGACCATTGGATTGTTAGATCGTTAGATCGCTAGATCGAAGGATCGTTAGATCCTTAGATCGCTAATCGTTAGTTCGTTAGATCGCTGGATCGATGGATCGTTAAATCGTTAGATCGCTAGATCGATAAACCGTTAGATCGTTAGATCGCTAAGTCGTTAGATCGCTAGATCAATGGATCGATTGATCGTTAGATCGTTAGATTCTTAGATCGTTAGATCTCTAGATCGATGGATTGTTAGATCGTTAGATCGCTAAATCGATAGATCGTTAGGTCGTTAGATCGCTATATCGTTAAATCGCTGGATCGTTGGATCGTTGGATCGTTGGATCGTTAGATCGCTGGATCGTTGGATCGTTGGATCGTTGGATCGTTAGATCGCTAGATCGATAGATCGTTAGATCGTTAGATCGTTAGATCGCTAGATCGATGGATCGTTAGATCGCTAGATCGTTAGACCATTGGATTGTTAGATCGTTAGATCGCTAGATCGATGGATCGTTAGATCGTTAGATCGCTAGATCGATGGATGGTTGAATCGTTAGACCGCTAGGTCGATGGATCGTTACATCGCTAGCGCGTTAGATCGTTAGATCGCTAGATCGTTAGATCGATAGCTCGTTAGATCGCTAGACCGTTAGATTGCTAGATCAATGGATTGTTAGATCGTTACATCGCTAGAGCGTTAGATCGCTAGATCGCTAGATTGATGGGTCGTTCTATCGTTAGATCGCTAGATCGATGGATCGTTAAATCGTTATATCGCTAGATCGATAAACCGTTAGATCGTTAGATGGCTAAGTCGTTAGATCGCTAGATCGATGGATCGATTGATCGTTAGATCGTAAGATTCTTAGATCGTTAGATCTCTAGATCGATGGATCGTTAGATCGTTAGATCGCTAGATCGATAAATCGTTAGATCGTTAGATCGCTATATCGTTCAATCGCTGGATCGTTGGATCGTTCGATCGTTGGATCGCTAGATCGATAGATCGTTAGATCGCTAGATCGTTAGATCGTTGGATCGTTAGATCGCTAGATCGATGGATCGTTAGATCGTTAGATCGTTAGATCGCTAGATCGACGGATCGTAAGATCGCTAGATCGTTAGACCATTGGATTGTTAGATCGTTAGATCGCTAGATCGATGGATCGTTAGATCGTCAGATCGCTAGATCGATGGATAGTTGGATCGTTAGATCGCTAGGTCGATGGATCGTTAGATCAGTAGCGCGTTAGATCGTTAGATCGCTAGATCGATAGATCGTTAGATCACTAGATCGTTAGATTGCTAGATCGATGGATCGTTACATCGTTACATCGCTAGCGCGTTAGATCGTTAGATCGCTAGATTGATGGATCGTTCGATCGTTAGATCGCTAGATCGATGGATCGTTAGATCGCTAGATCGATGGTTCGTTAGATCGTTAGATCGCTAGATCGTTAGATCGTTGGATCGTTAGATCGTTAGATCGCTAGGTCGTTAGATCACTAGATCGATGGATCGTTAGATCGTTAGATCGATGGGATCGTTAGAACGCCACGTCGATGCATCTTCAGATCGTTAGATCGCTACCGCGTTAGATCGTTGGATCGCTAGATCGATGGATCGTTAGATCGTTAGATCGCTAGATCGATGGGTCGTTAGATCGTTACATCCCTAGATCGTTAGATCGCTAGATCGATGGATCGTTCGATCGTTAGATCGCTAGATCGCTAGATCGATGGATCGTTAGATCGCTAGATCGATGGATCGTTGGATCGTTAGATCGTTAGATCGCTAGAACGTTACATCGTTGGATCGTTAGATCGTTAGATCGCTAGATCGATGGATCTTTAGATCGTTAAGTCGCTAGATCGATAAAGCGTTAGATCGTTAGATCGCGAAGTCGTTAGATCGCTAGATCGATGGATCGTTAGATCGTTAGATCGCTAGATCGATGGATCGTTAGGTCGTTAGATCGCTATATCGTTAAATTGCTGGATCGATGGATCGTTGGATCGTTAGATCGTTGGATCGTTGGATCGATAGATCGTTAAATCGTTGGATCGTTAGATCGCTAGATCGAAGGATCGTTAGATCGTTAGATCGTTAGATCGATGGATCGTTAGATCGCTAGATCGTTAGACCATTGGATTGTTAGATCGTTAGATCGCTAGATCGATGGATCGTTAGATCACTAGATAGATGGATGGTTGGATCGTTAGATCGCTATGTCGATGGATCGTTAGATCGCTAGCGCGTTAGATCGTTAGATCGCTAGATCGTTAGATCGCTAGATCGTTAGATCGCTAGATCGTTAGATCGTTAGCTCGTTAGATCGCTAGATCGTTAGATTGCTAGATCGATGGATTGTGAGATGGTTACACCGCTAGCGCGTTAGATCGTTAGATCGCTAGATTGATGGGTCGTTCGATCCTTAGATCGCTAGATCGATGGATCATTAAATCGTTAGATCGCTACATCGATAAACCGTTAGATCGTTAGATCGCTAAGTCGTTAGATCGCTAAATCGATGGATCGATTGACCGTTAGATCGTTAGATTCTTAGATCGTTAGATCTCTAGATCGATGGATCGTCAGATCGTTAGATCACTAGATCGATGGATCGTTAGATCATTAGATCGCTAGATCGATGGATCGTTCGATCGTTAGATCGCTAGATCGCAAGATCGATGGATCGTTAGATCGCTAGATCGCTAGATCGATGGATCGTTGCATCGTTAGATCGTTAGATTGCTAGAACGTTAGATCATTGGATCGTTAGATCGTTAGATCGCTCGATCGTTAGATCGCTAGATCGATGGATCGTTAGATCGTTAGATCGCTAGATCGATAAACCGTTAGATCGTTAGATCGCTAAGTCATTAAATCGCTAGATCGATGGATCGATTGACCGTTAGATCGTTAGATTCTTAGATCGTTAGATCTCTAGATCGATGGATCGTTAGATCGTTAGATCGCTAGATCGATGGATCGTTAGGTCGTTAGATCGCTATATCGTTAAATTGCTGGATCGTTGGATCGTTAGATCGTTGGATCGATAGATCGTTAGATCGTTGGATCGTTAGATCGCTAGATCGAAGGATCGTTAGATCGTTAGATCGATGGATCGTTAGATCGCTAGATCGTTAGACCATTGGATTGTTAGATCGTTAGATCGCTAGATCGATGGATCGTTAGATCGCTAGATCGATGGATGGTTGGATCGTTAGATCGCTAGGTCGATGGATCGTTAGATCGCTAGCGCGTTAGATCGTTAGATCGCTAGATCGTTAGATCGTTAGCTCGTTAGATCGCTAGATCGTTAGATTGCTAGATCGATGGATTGTGAGATCGTTACACCGCTAGCGCGTTAGATCGTTAGATCGCTAGATTGATGGGTCGTTCGATCCTTAGATCGCTAGATCGATGGATCATTAAATCGTTAGATCGCTAGATCGATAAACCGTTAGATCGTTAGATCGCTAAGTCGTTAGATCGCTCGATCGATGGATCGATTGACCGTTAGATCGTTAGATTCTTAGATCGTTAGATCTCTAGATCGATGGATCGTCAGATCGTTAGATCACTAGATCGATGGATCGTTAGATCATTAGATCGCTAGATCGATGGATCGTTCGATCGTTAGATCACTAGATCGCAAGATCGATGGATCGTTAGATCGCTAGATCGCTAGATCGATGGATCGTTGCATCGTTAGATCGTTAGATTGCTAGAACGTTAGATCATTGGATCGTTAGATCGTTAGATCGCTCGATCGTTAGATCGCTAGATCGATGGATCGTTAGATCGTTAGATCGCTAGATCGATAAACCGTTAGATCGTTAGATCGCTAAGTCATTAAATCGCTAGATCGATGGATCGATTGACCGTTAGATCGTTAGATTCTTAGATCGTTAGATCTCTAGATCGATGGATCGTTAGATCGTTAGATCGCTAGATCGATGGATCGTTAGGTCGTTAGATCGCTATATCGTTAAATCGCTGGATCGTTGGATCGTTGGATCGTTAGATCGTTGGATCGATAGATCGTTAGATCGCTAGATCGTTAGATCGTTGGATCGTTAGATCCCAGGATCGATGGATCGTTAGATCGTTATATCGCTAGATCGATGGGTCGTTAGATCGTTACATCCCTAGATCGTTCGATCGTTAGATCGCTAGATCGATGGATCGTTAGATCGCTAGATCGATGGATCGTTAGATCGTTAGATTGCTAGAACGTTAGATCATTGGATCGTTAGATCACTAGATCGATGGATCGTTAGATCGTTAGATCGCTAGATCGATGGATCGTTAGATCGTTAGATCGCAAAGTCGTTAGATCGCTAGATCGATGGATCGATTGATCGTTAGATCGTTAGATTCTTAGATCGTTAGATCTCTAGATCGATGGATCTTTAGATCGTTAGATCGCTAGATCGATAGATCGTTAGGTCGTTAGATCGCTATATCGTTAAATCGCTGGATCATTGGATCGTTGGATCGTTAGATCGTTGGATCGATAAATCGTTAGATCGCTAGATCGTTAGATCGTTGGATCGTTAGATCGCAGGATCGATGGATCGTTAGATCGCTAGATCGATGGGTCGTTAGATCGTTACATCCCTAGATCGTTAGATCGCTAGATTGATAGATCGTTCGATCGTTAGATCGTTAGATCGCTAGATCGATGGATCGTTAGATCGCTAGATCGATGGATCGTTGGATCGTTAGATCGTTAGATCGCTAGAACGTTAGATCGTTTGATCGTTAGATCGTTAGATCGCTAGATTGTTAGATTGCTAGATCGATGGATCGTTAGATCGTTAGATGGCGAAGTCGTTAGATCGCTAGATCGATGGATCGATTGATCGTTAGATCGTTAGATTCTTAGATCGTTAGATCTCTAGATCGATGGATCGTTAGATCGCTAGATCGATTGATCGTTAGGTCGTTACATCGCTATATCGTTGAATCGCTGGATCGTTGGATCGTTAGATCGTTGGATCGGTAGATCAATAGATCGTTAGATCGCTAGATCGTTAGATCATTGGATCGTTAGATCGCTAGATCGATGGATCGTTAGATCGGTAGATCGTTAGATCGCTAGATCGATGGATCGTTAGATCGCTAGATCGTTAGACCATTGGATTGTTAGATCGTTAGATCGCTAGATCGATGGATCGTTAGATCGTTAGATCGCTAGATCGATAAACCGTTAGATCGTTAGATCGCTATGTCGTTAGATCGCTAGATCGATAGACCGATTGACCGTTAGATCGTTAGATTCTTAGATCGTTAGATCTCTAGATCGATGGATCGTTAGATCGTTAGATCGCTAGATCGATGGATCGTTAGGTCGTTAGATCGCTATATCGTTAAATCGCTGGATCGTTGGATCGTTAGATTGCTAGATCGATAGAACGTTAGATCGCTAGATCGTTAAATCGCTAGATCGTTCGATCGTTAGATCGCTAGATCGATGGATCGTTAGTTCGTTAGATCGCTAGATCGCTAGATCGATGGGTCGTTAGATCGTTACATCCCTAGATCGTTAGATCGCTAGATCGATGGATCGTTCGATCGTTAGATCGCTAGATCGCTAGATCGCTAGATCGATGGATCGCTAGATCGCTAGATCGATGGATCGTTGGATCGTTAGATCGTTAGATCGCTAGAACGTTAGATCGTTGGATCGTTAGATCGTTAGATCGCTAGATCGATGGATCGTTAGATCGTTAGATCGCTAGATCGATAAACCGTTAGATCGTTAGATTGCTAGATCAATGGATCGATTGATCGTTAGATCGTTAGATCTCTAGACCGATGAATCGTTAGATCGTTAGATCCCTAGATCGATGGATCGTTAGGTCGTTACATCGCTATATCGTTAAATCGCTGGATCGTTGGATCGTTAGATCGTTGGATCGCTAGATCGATAGATCGTTAGATCGCTAGATCGTTAGATCGTTGGATCGTTAGATCGCTAGATCGTTAGAGCATTGGATTGTTAGATCGTTAGATCGCTAGATCGATGGATCGTTAGATCGCTAGATCGATAAACCGTTAGATCGTTAGATCGCTAAGTCGTTAGATCGCTAGATCGATAGATCGATTGACCGTTAGATCGTTAGATTCTTAGATCGTTAGATCTCTAGATCGATGGATCGTGAGATCGTTCGATCCCTAGATCGATGGATCGTTAGGTCGTTAGATCGCTATATCGTTAAATCGCTGGATCGTTGGATCGTTGGATCGTTAGATCGTTGGAACGTTAGATCGCAGGATCGATGGATCGTTAGATCGTTAGATCGCTAGATCGATGGGTCGTTAGATCGTTGGATCGCTAGATCGCTAGATCGTTAGATCGTTGGATCGTTAGATCGCTAGATCGATGGATCGTTAGATCAGTAGATCGTTAGATCGCTAGATCGATGGATCCTTAGATCGCTAGATCGTTAGACCATTGGATTGTTAGATCGTTAGATCGCTAGAACGATGGATCGTTAGATCGTTAGATCCCTAGATCGATAAACCGTTAGATCGTTAGATCGCTATGTCGTTAGATCGCTAGATCGATAGATCGATTGAGCGTTAGATGGTTAGATTCTTAGATCGTAAGATCTCTAGATCAATGGATCGTTAGATCGTTAGATCGCTAGATCCATGGCTCGTTAGGTCGTTAGATCGCTATATCGTTAAATCGCTGGATCGTTGGATCGTTGGATCGTTAGATCGCTAGATCGTTAGATCGCTAGATCGTTAAATCGCTAGATCGTTAGATCGTTGGATCGTTAGATCGCTAGATCGATGGATCGTTAGATCGTTAAATCGCTAGGTCGCTAGATCGATGGCTCGTTAGATCCTTACATTCCTAGATCGTTAGATCGCTAGATCGATAGATCGTTCGATCGTTAGATCGCTAGATCGCTAGATCGATGGATCGCTAGATCGATGGATCGTTGGATCGTTAGATCTTTAGATCGCTAGAACGTTAGATCATTGGATCGTTAGATCGCTAGATCGTTAGATCGCTAGATCGATGGATCGTTAGATCGTTAGATCGCTAGGTCGATGGATCGTTAGATTGTTAGATCGGTAGCACGTTAGATCGTTAGATCGATGGATCGATGGATCGTTAGATCGTTAGATCGCTAGATCGATAGATCGTTAGATCGTTGGATCGCTAGATCGATAGATCGTTAGATTGCTAGATCGTTAGATCGTTGGATCGTTAGATCGCTAGATCGTTAGACCATTGGATTGTTAGATCGTTAGATCGCTAGATCGATGGATCGTTAGATCGCTAGATCGATAAACCGTTATATCGTTAGATCGCTAGGTCGTTAGATCGCTAGATAGATAGATCGATGGATCGCTAGATCGATGGATCGTTGGATCGTTAGATCGTTGGATCGTTAGATCGTTAGATCGCTAGATCGATGGATCGTTAGATCGTTAGATCGCTAGATCGATAAACCGTTAGATCGTTAGATCGCGAGGTCGTTAGATCGCTAGATCGATGGATCGATTGATCGTTAGATCGTTAGATTCTTAGATCGTTAGATCTCTAGATCGATGGATCGTTAGAGCGTTAGATCGCTAGATCGATGGATCGTTAGGTCGTTACATCGCTATATCGTTAAATTGCTGGATGGTTGGATGGTTGGATCGTTAGATCGTTGGATCGCTAGATCGATAGATCGTTATATCGCTAGATCGTTAGATCGTTGGATCGTTAGATCGCTAGATCGATGGATTGTTAGACCGGTAGATCGTTAGATCGCTAGATCGATGGATCGTTAGATCGCTAGATCGTTAGACCATTGGATTGTTAGATCGTCAGATCGCTAGATCGATGGATCGTTAGATCGTTAGATCGCAAGATCGATAAACCGTTAGATCGTTAGATCGCTATGTCGTTAGATCGCTAGATCGATAGATCGATTGACCGTTAGATTCTTAGATTGTTAGATCTCTAGATCGATGGATCGTTAGATCGTTAGATCGCTTGATCGATGGATCGTTAGGTCGTTAGATCGCTATATCGTTAAATCGCTGGATCGTTGGATCGTTGGATCGTTAGATCGCTAGATCGATAGATCGTTAGATCGTTAGATCTCTAGATCGATGGATCGTTAGATCGTTAGATCGCTAGATCGCTAGATCGATGGGTCGTTAGATCGTTACATCCCTAGATCGTTAGATCGCTAGATCGATGGATCGTTCGATCGTTAAATCGTTAGATCGCTAGATCGATGGATTGCTAGATCGCTAGATCGGTGGATCGTTGGATCGTTAGATGGTTAGATCGCTAGAACGTTAGATCGTTCGATCGTTAGATCGTTAGATCGCTAGATCGATGGATCGTTAGATCGATAGATCGCGAAGTCGTTATATCGCTAGATCGATGGATCGATTGATCGTTAGATCGTTAGATTCTTAGATCGTTAGATCTCTAGATCAATGGATCGTTAGATCGATGGATCGTTAGGTCGTTACATCGCTATATCGTTAAATCGCTGGATCGTTGGATCGTTAGATCGTTGGATCGCTATATCGATAGATCGATAGATCGCTAGATCGTTAGATCGTTGGACCGTTAGATCGCTAGATCGATGGATCGTTAGATCGGTAGATCGTTAGATCGCTAGATCGATGGATCGTTAGATCGCTAGATCGTTAGACCATTGGATTGTTAGATCGTTAGATCGCTAGATCGATGGATCGTTAGATCGTTAGATCGCTAGATCGATGGTTGGTTGGATTGTTACATCGGTAAGTCGATGGATCGTTAGATCGCTAGCGCGTTAGATCGTTAGATCGCTAGATTGATGGGTCGTTCGATCGTTAGATCGCTAGATCGATAGATCGTTAAATCGTTAGATCGCTAGATCGATAAACCCTTAGATCGCTAGATCGATGGATCGATTGATCGTTAGATCTCTAGATCGATGGATCGTTAGATCGTTAGATCGATGGATCGCTAGATCGTTAGATCGCTATATCGTTAAATCGCTGGATCGTTGGATCGTTAGATCGTTGGATCGCTAGATCGATAGATCGTTAGATCGCTAGATCGTTAGATCGTTGGATCGTTAGTTCGCTAGATCGATGGATCCTTAGATCGTTAGATCGCTAGATCGACGGATCGTTAGATCGCTAGATAGTTAGACCATTGGATTGTTAGATCGTTAGATCGCTAGATCGTTGGATCGTTAGATCGCTAGATCGATGGATCGTTAGATCGCTAGATCGATGGATCGTTAGATCGTTAGATCGCTAGATCGACCGATCGTTAGATTGCAAGATTGTTAGACCATTGGATTGTTAGATCGTTAGATCGCTAGATCGATGGATCGTTAGATCGTCAGATCGCTAGATGGATGGATGGTTGGATCGTTAGATCGGTAGCGCGTTAGATCGTTAGATCGCTAGATCGATAGATCGTTAGATCACTAGATCGTTAGATTGCTAGATCGATGGATCGTTAGATCGTTAGATCGCTAGCGCGTTAGGTCGTTAGATCGCTAGATTGATGGATCGTTCGATCGTTCGATCCCTAGATCGATGGATCGTTAGATCCCTAGATCGATGGCTTGTTAGATCGTTAGATCGCTAGATCGATGGATCTTTAGATCGTTAGATCGTTAGATCGCTAGATCGATGGATTGTTAGATCGTTAGATCGCTAGATCAATGGATCGTTAGCACGCTACGTCGATGCATCGTCAGATCGTAAGATCGCTACCGCGTTAGATCGTTAGATCGATGGATCGTTAGATCGCTAGATCGATGGGTCGTTAGATCTTTACATCCCTAGATCGTTAGATCGATAGATCGATGGATTGTTCGATCGTTAGATCGCTAGATCGATGGATCGTTAGATCGTTAGATCGCTAGATCGCTAGATCGACGGATCGTTAGATCGCTAGATCGACGGATCGTTAGATCGCTAGATCGTTACACCATTGGATTGTTAGATCGTTAGATCGCTAGATCGTTGGATCGTTAGATCGCTAGATCGATGGATCGTTAGATCGTTAGATCGCTAGATCGACCGATCGTTAGATTGCAAGATCGTTAGACCATTGGATTGTTAGATCGTTAGATCGCTAGATCGATGGATCGTTAGATCGTCACATCGCTAGATCGATGGATGGTTGGATCGTTAGATCGGTAGCGCTTTAGATTGTTAGATCGCTAGATCGATAGATCGTTAGATCACTAGATCGTTAGATTGCTAGATCGATGGATCGATAGATCGTTAGATCGTTAGATCGCTAGATTGATGGATCGTTCGATCGTTCGATCCCTAGATCGATGGATCGTTAGATCGCTAGATCGATGGTTCGTTAGATCGTTCGATCGCTAGATCGATGGATCTTTAGATCGTTAGATCGTTAGATCGCTAGATCGATGGATTGTTACATCGTTAGATCGCTAGATCAATGGATCGTTAGAACGCTACGTCGATGCATCGTCAGATCGTAAGATCGCTACCGCGTTAGATCGTTAGATCGCTAGATCGATGGATCGTTAGATCGCTAGATCGATGGGTCGTTAGATCTTTACATCCCTAGATCGTTAGATCGATAGATCGATGGATTGTTCGATCGTTAGATCGCTAGATCGATGGATCGTTAGATCGCTAGATCGCTAGATCAATGGATCGTTGGATCGTTAGATCGTTAGATCGCTAGAACGTTAGATCATTGGATCGTTAGATCGCTAGATCGTTAGATCGCTAGATCGTTAGATCGTTGGATCGTTAGATTGCTAGATTGCTAGACCATTGGATTGTTAGATCGTTAGATCGCTAGATCGATGGATCGTTAGATCGCTAGATCGATAAACCGTTAGATCGTTAGATCGCTAGATCGCTAGATCGATAGATCGATTGACCGTTAGATCGTTAGATTCTTAGATCGTTAGATCTCTAGATCGATGGATCGTGACATCGTTAGATCGCTAGATCGATGGATCGTTAGGTCGTTAGATCGCTATATCGTTAAATCGCTGGATCGTTGGATCGTTGGATCGTTAGATCGTTGGATCGATAGATCGTTAGATCGCTAGATCGTTAGATCGTTGGATCGTTAGATCGCAGGATCGATGGATCGTTAGATCGTTAGATCGCTAGATCGATGGGTCGTTAGATCGTTGGATCGCTAGATCGATAGATCGTTAGATCGCTAGATCGTTAGATCGTTGGATCGTTAGATCGCTAGATCGATGGATCGTTAGATCAGTAGATCGTTAGATCGCTAGATCGATGGATCGTTAGATCGCTAGATCGTTAGACCATTGGATTGTCAGATCGTTAGATCGCTAGAACGATGGATCGTTAGATCGTTAGATCGTTAGATCGCTAGATCGATAAACCGTTAGATCGTTAGATCAGTATGTCGTTAGATCGCTAGATCGATAGATCGATTGACCGTTAGATCGTTAGATTCTTAGATCGTTAGATCTCTAGATCAATGGATCGTTAGATCGTTAGATCGCTAGATCGATGGATCGTTAGGTCGTTAGATCGCTATATCGTTAAATCGCTGCATCCTTGGATCGTTAGATCGCTAGATCGATAGATCGTTAGATCGCTAGATCGTTAAATCGCTACATCGTTGGATCGTTGGATCGTTAGATCGCTAGATCGATGGATCGTTACATCGTTAGATCGCTAGGTCGCTAGATCGATGGGTCTTTAGATCGTTACATCCCTAGATCGTTAGATCGCTAAATGGATGGATCGTTCGATCGTTAGATCGCTAGATCGCTAGATCGATGGATCGCTAGATCGATGGATCGTTGGATCGTTAGATCTTTAGATCGCTAGAACGTTAGATCGTTGGATCGTTAGATCGTTAGATCGCTAGATCGATGGATCTTTAGATCGTTAGATCGTTCGATCCCTAGATCGATGGATCGTTAGATCGGTAGATCGATGGTTCGTTAGATCGTTAGATCGCTAGATCGATGGATCTTTAGATCGTTAGATCGTTAGATCGCTAGATCGATGGATTGTTAGATCGTTAGATCGCTAGATCACTGGATCGTTAGAACGCTACGACGATGCATCGTCAGATCGTTAGATAGCTACCGCGTTAGATCGTTAGATCGCTAGATCGATGGATCGTTAGATCGTTAGATCGCTAGATCGATGGGTCGTTAGATCGTTACATCGCTAGATCGTTAGATCGCTAGATCGATGGATTGTTCGATCGTTAGATCGATGGATCGTTAGATCGCTAGATCGCTAGATCGATGGATCGTTGGATCGTTAGATCGTTAGATCGCTAGAACGTTAGATCATTGAATCGTTAGATCGCTAGATCGATGAATCGTTAGATCGTTAGATCGCTAGGTCGATGGATCGTTAGATTGTTAGATCGGTAGCGCGTTAGATCGTTAGATCGCTAGATCGATGGATCGATGGATCGATGGATCGTTAGATCGTTAGATCGCTAGATCGATGGATCGTTAGATCGTTAGATCGCTAGGTCGATGGATCGTTAGATCGTTAGATCGCTACACGTTAGATTGTTAGATCGGTGGATCGATGGATCGTTCGATCGTTGATCGCTAGATCGATGGATCGTTAGATCGGTAGATCCTTAGATCACTAGATCGATGGATCGTTAGATCGCTAGATGGTTAGATCGTTAGATCGCTAGATCGATGGATCGTTAGATCGTTAGATCACTAGATCGATGGATTGTGAGATCGTTAGATCGCTCGGTCGATGGATCGTTAGATTCTAAGATCGCTAGCGCGTTACATCGTTAGATCGCTAGATCGATGGATCGTTAGGTCGCTAGATCGATGGATCTTTAGATGGTTAGATAGCTAGATCGTTAGATCGTTGGATCGTTAAATAGTTAGATCGGTAGATCGTTAGATCGCTAGATCGATGGATCGTTAGATCGCTAGATCGATGGATCTTTAGATCGTTAGATCGTTAGATCGCTAGATCGATGGATTGTTAGATCGTTAGATCGCTAGATCGATGGATCCTTAGATCATTAGATGGCTAGATCGATGGAGAGTTAGATCGATCACTATATCGTTAGATCGCTAGATCGTTAGATCGCTAGATCCTTAGATCGCTAAATTGATTGATCGTTAGATCGTTAGATCGCTAGATCGATGGATCGTTAGATTGTTAGATCGCTAGATCGATGCATCGTTAGATCGTTAGATCGCTAGATCGATGGATCGTTAGATCGCTAGATCGATGGATCATGAGATCGCTCGATCGCTAGATCGTTAGATCCATCGCTAGATGGATAGATCGTTAGATCGTTAGATCGCCAGATGGATTGATTGTTAGCTCGTTAGATCGATCTCTAGATGGATGGATCGTTAGATCGTTAGATCACTAGATCGCTAGATCGATGGATCGTGAGATCGTTAGATCGCTCGGTCGATGGATCGTTAGATTCTAAGATCGCTAGCGCGTTACATCGTTAGATCGCTAGATCGATGGATCGTTAGGTCGCTAGATCGATGGATCTTTAGATGGTTAGATAGCTAGATCGTTAGATCGTTGGATCGTTAAATAGTTAGATCGCTAGATCGTTAGATCGCTAGATCGATGGATCGTTTGATCGCTAGATCGATGGATCTTTAGATCGTTAGATCGTTAGATCGCTAGATCGATGGATTGTTAGATCGTTAGATCGCTAGATCGATGGATCCTTAGATCATTAGATTGCTAGATCGATGGAGAGTTAGATCGATCACTGTATCGTTAGATCGCTAGATCGTTGGATCGTTAGATCGCTAGATCCTTCGATCGCTAAATTGATTAATCGTTAGATCGTTAGATCGCTAGATCGATGGATCGTCAGATTGTTAGATCGCTAGATCGATGCATCGTTAGATCGTTAGATCGCTAGATCGATGGATCGTTAGATCGCTAGATCGATGGATCGTGAGATCGCTCGATCGCTAGATCGTTAGATCGATCGCTAGATGGATAGATCGTTAGATCGTTAGATCGCCAGATGGATTGATTGTTAGCTCGTTAGATCGATCGCTAGATGGATGGATCGTTAGATCGTTAGATCGCTAGATGGATTAATTGTTAGCTCGTTAGATCGCTAGATCGTTAGTTTGCTAGATCGTTAGATCGCTAGATCGATGGATCGTTAGATCGCAAGATCGATGGATCGTTAGATCGTTAGATCGCTTGATCGATGGATCGTTAGATCGCTAGATTGTTAGATCGTAAGATCGCTAGATCGATGGATCGCTAGATCGAACGATCTAAGGATCCATCGATGTAGCGATCTAACGATCTAGCCATCTTACGATCTAGCGATCTAACGATCTAGTGATCTATTAGACGTCTGATGTTGGGTGCCTGTTATCAGACGTCTTAAGACAGGTGTCTGTTATCAGACGTCTGATGTCAGGTGTCTGTTATCAGACGTCTGATGTCAGGTGTCTGTTATTAGACGTCTGATGACAGGTGTCTGTTATCAGACTTCTGATGACAGGTGTCTGTTATCAGACATCTGATGACAGGTGTCTGTTATCAGACATCTGATGACAGGTGTCTGTTATTAGACGTCTGACGGCAGGTGTCTGTTATTAGACGTCTGATGACAGGTGTCTGTTATGAGACGTCTGATGTCAGGTGTCTGTTATTAGACGTCTGATGATAGGTGTCTGTTATCAGACTTCTGATGACAGGTGTCTGTTATCAGACATCTGATGACAGGTGTCTGTTATCAGACGTCTGATGACAGGTGTCTGTTATCAGACATCTGATGACAGGTGTCTGTTATTAGACGTCTGACGTCAGGTTTCTGTTATTAGACGTCTGATGACAGGTGTCTGTTATCAGACTTCTGTTGACAGGTGTCTGTTATTAGACATCTGATGCCAGGTGTCTGTTATCAGACATCTGATATTAGACGTCTGATGTCAGGTGTCTGTTATCCGACGTCTGATGACAGGTGTCTGTTATCAGACATCTGATAACAGATGTCTGTTATCAGACGTCTGATATCAGGTGTCTGTTATGAGACATCTGATGGCAGGTGTCTTTTTTCAGACATCTGATGACAGGTGTCTGTTATCAGACGTGTGATGACAGGTGTTTGTTATCAGACATCTGATAACAGACACCTGACATCAAACAAGGTGTCTGTTATCAGACATCTGATGACAGGTGTCTGTTATCAGTCGTCTGATGTCAGGTGTCTGTTATCAGACGTCTGATGACAAGTTTCTTTTTCAGACGTCTGATGTCAGGTGTCTGTTATCAGATGTCTGATGACAGGTGTCCGTTATCGGAAATCGGATATCAGACGTCTGATGACAGGTGTCTTTTATCAGACTTCTGATGACAGGTATCTGTTATGAGACGTCTGATGACAAGTGTCTGTTATCAGACGTTTAATATCAGAAGTCTGATGTCAGGTGTCTGTTGTCAGACGTGTAATGACAGGTGTCTGATATCAGACGTCTGATGACAGGTATCTTTTATCAGACTTCTGATGACAGGTGTCTATTGTCAGTTGTCTGATGACAAGTGTCTGTTATCAGACATTAGATATCAGACGTCTGATGTGAAGTGTCTGTTATGAGACGTCTAATGACAGGTGTCTGTTATCATACATCTGATGACAGGTGTCTGATATCAGACATCTGATGTGGGGTGTCTGTTATCAGACATCTGATGTCAGGTGTCTGTTTTTAGACGTCTGATGACAGATGTCTGATATCAGACGTCTTATGACAGGTGTCTGTGATCAGACGTCTGATGACAGGTGTCTGTGTCAGACGTCTGATGACAGGTGTCTGTTACATCAGATGACTGATGTCAGGTGTCTGATATCAGACGTCTGACATAAGATAACCCAGGGTTAGAACGAAATTTCAATTCAGATATGAAACTAATGAAAGCTTAAAAAGCTAATTCCACAATTGATCTGCTCCCAACGTTAGTGGCTTCATAGTTCAGTTGGTAGAGCATCGCACCTGTATTGCAAGGTCACGGGTTCAAACCCTGTTGAAGTCCTAAATGTTTTTTTCAGGCTTCTTTACGCAATTGCATAAATTGTGTTCACTGCGACGATCATTTCTTCATTTTCATTTCATTTCATTTCCGCAGTTCATATATGATTTATTTCAAATATTGTGAACAAAAAATATTATTATACTAATAAATGCTAAAAAACCAATGATGGCCTTTTTCACCTTACTTACGGTAAATGTATGCAGCTGTGTGCCTTGAAATGCATCAATCAGATGAATGACACCTCCACTTGCAGACAGCAAGATCATTTTACCATCTGAACTAAATTTCACACCTGTCCACTCAATGTTAGGGTCATTTTGAATGTGGAAAGTTGAAAATGGACCCTGTGAAAATAGGTGAAAAAAAAAAACAAAGCGCTTAGGCATGAGAGATACAGTCGACTCTCTCTAAGATGGACACCTTTGGGACCGGCACTAGCTGTCCGTCATACAGAGATGTCCGTCTTATAGAAAGTCAAATAAAGGGAGTAAAGAGAGGCAGGGACCAACTCTTGGTGTCTGTTTTACAGAGGTGTCTGTCTTATAGAGATGTCCGTTAAGAGAGAGTCGACTGTATTATTTGTACGTACTGACATTACATGTCTATGGAAAAGAAATACAACACCACCACGTTAGTGATGCAAATTTATTTTTCTCTATTTAGGGTACGGAAATTAGATGATTATGTATGATAAAAGTTCAAACTCTGATCGATCAGCATCTTATCATTTCTTTTAGATCTGCCGTTAAAAAAAGTACACGCAGCTTGTGTGTAAAAGTAAGAGGGAAAATTTGTCTACAATAAATATATACATCTTGCATGTAACTAAGCTTTATGTAATTGTTTTATAAAGAAGTTTAGGAGGGGTCAGCAGTTTGATTGCCAGGTATATTTTAAGAGGGGTCCATTGGCCAAGATGGGTAAAGCAGCTATATTGTAGAGTACAAACAATACATGTGAAACAATAACGCTAAATTGTACAATTTTATGCTAATCCTATTGGTTTTTGTTTAAGCACCACTATTTTGTACAACTTAGTCATTTGTATTAGGCAGAAATTCTGTTTGCACTCTAAACTTCATTGTTATTTCAAATTTTAGTGAATAAAGAATCCAGACCTACAATGTACCATAAAATTCCGAAAATAAGCCCCTCCATGCATAAGCCCCTCCATGTATAAGCCCCTCCAAATATAAGCCCCCCAAACGGGTAATGCAAAAAATCCTCCGTTAAATCGCCCCTCCAAATATGAGCCCCCCAGGGGCTTGTACTTGGAAAAATTACCCTCAAATACAAAGTAAAACAAAGTAAGAATGGTAAATTTACTTCCAACTATAAGGCTAGCCCAATCAATTTAGAAACGCAAATTTCCTTCCATAAATAAGCCCCTCCGAATATAGGCCCCTCCAAAAATAAGCCCCTCAAAAATATAAGCTTCGGGGCTTATTTTCGGAATTTTACGGTATCTGCTTTAATATTTGGTTTGACTGAATTTTCTTTTAACAAAATGCTTGTCACTTCAATAGCCCCCAAAAAACATGATAAAACAACAAGAAAGTAGTCCTTTTAGAACTGCAGGCAAAGAAATTGCATGGTTATTACAGTTGTGTTCACAATGAAGGCACGATTTGTAAAAATCTATTACATTCCTCCTATTTAACAAAGCAACACTTTTATGAGTTAATAGTACATGTGTGTTACTGCATGCATTCTAATGATTACTATTACTTTGTAGAGCATATAACAGGAGATATAAGGTTGGGAGGTAATCACGTAAATATCGAATAAAGAAGGGGGGTCACTTGCTACATTGTATTTATATGGTCTGCAGGGGCCCTAACAGAAGTTTTGATCTTTCCAACATATTTTTCCCTCCCCCCTCTACATAAATAATGATCAGTCCCTAATTTCACAAAATGAACTTTGGAAAATTCTTGTGGAATTTTGACTTTGGCCTCTTCTTTGATTGAAAGGGTTAATCTTGACTTCTTGAAATTAAAATGACAGAACATATGTTTGCATATACCCTACCAAGGAAACATGACAAAAATGAAGTTTTCTCCAGTTTCTTGAAAGAAGCTAAAATTCAGTCTAGATATTCTACCTTGTCAAAAGACCTCAAGTCATAAAGCTTCACCATTTCAGAGTCCACACCAGCAGCAAATATGAGGCCTTCAGGATCAAAAGCTGCCACAGGTCTACCATTAACATGCATTAGTCCCTATATAGAAGAAAAGACACAGAAAAAGTTATTTAACAGTAGCTATAAAGAGGTAATTTGAGAGTTCTGTACAGTAACGCAAATGATCCCCAACCGCAAATGATCCCGAGACCGCAAATGATCCCCAAAATGGACCTCAAACGATCCTCGACCGCAAGTGATCCCCAAAGTCGACCGCAAATGATCCCGAAAGAAAAATAGGAATGACTTGGACTCAAGTTAGTGGATCATTGTGTCGATTAATTATTATTACAATAAGTCAGATTAAAAGCTAAATTTTACTTCTCAAGTAAATATATGAATAAAAACTGAATGAAAAAATCATTCAAGCGTAAAAACGAAGTCAGTAGGCAACACGACTTTTACCTCACGCTAAAATACTGCTTGTTCCAATGACTTTTTTCCGGCTCTGGCAGGCAGATTATACCTCTGAAGAAAACGTTTTGACTGAACAAATGTGATTTTTGCCGCTTATTTCATACTGAGAGGTCATGACACGCATTTTCTGTGGTTATTCAGGAGCACCCAAGGAGAATAAAGGTCAAAACCACTTAAACATAGCATTGTTAAACGTGTTTTAGTATTTAAACGGTAGATATAGGCATATTTTTATCCCCTAAAAATTTTTCATCTGTTCGGATTTCCTAGCTGAAAGTCTAGTGATCCGAAAAATATAGGGATCAAAACTTACCTTTTCGAAAATTCCAGTCAGAAAAAAGGCTCCCAAAAATTCTAGGTGACCTTTTTAGGGTAAAAATAGGTCAAAAATAGGCAGTCATGCCATTTTTTAGATGTTTGAAAATCCTAGGAGAGGCAGGCAAGCAAGAAATTTTACAACAAATGTCCCGAAAATTCTAGATCTCAAATCGTCTTCCGAACAGATATTTTCCGAAAATTGTCGTTGGGTGCCCCTGGTTATTGTTGTTTCTGGTCGGCATGATTTGCCCTTTGATGCAAGAGCATTTCCTTTGACCTCTTTTGAAATGCAGTGCTCTTCATTGCTGCTAAATAAGGGTTTTAGGTTGTTTAATTTTCTCCAAAGTGCCTCCTGGATCCGAATAATCATAAGCGACTTTCTTTTAGTACGTGAATGTGACGGTTTCCTACGATGTTTTGTCACGCGATAACTACCGCTTAGCGCCAATATAACTATTCACAACACGTTCATGAGCTGTAAGAAAGTTGCTATTTCGACATAAATCGAAACCTGTGGACATTGATAAGTTCGGGGGCATTTTGACTTGTGTTTATGTTAAATCATGCCTTGTTCCGTAACGGGCACCTAAGTTAGGAACAAATGTCTTGCTGTTTATCACCTAAAATTAACATTTCAGAGAAAAATCAAAATTAAATATTCTGGCTGATTAATTTCACACTTTCAAAAAGATCAGTAAAGTCGATAAAGCTCTTGTTTTGTAGAGGATGCCCGGCTTTGTATTCCTTGGTAGAAAAGTTGAGCTTCTAGCCGTTAAAATAATAGAGTTTTTTCTGCGTAACGTCCTGCCTGTCTTAAATTTTTCAAAAGACGAAACATTCTTGAAAAAAAATTGAAGCAATCGACAAAGGAAGAAGTATACGGCTAATACCATACCTTTTCAGATTTATTCAATTTTTTTTTTCGCCTTGTATAAATTGACCTGTGATGTAGCGTCCTCCTTGCCTTTTTCTTTAAAAGGCGAGAGAAAAAGGTTTTTTTTTTTATAATCAGTCTTTTTGGGTAATCAGTCCCATAAAATCCATTCCATTCCTCAAGTTTTCACGGGATCATTTGCGGTCGAGTTTAGGGATCACTTGCGGTCGAGGATCATTTGCGGTCCATTTTGGGGATCATTTGCGGTCTCGGAGTCATTTGCGGTTGGGGATCATTTGCGGTACTGTACAGTTCACTAATGTATTAAAACTTGCAACAAATACATGTAGGCAGCAACAGCTTAACTTACGGTATTTACATGTAGGTATTTACATGTAGGTATTTGTAGCTTAGGTATTTACAAGTAGCATTGAAACTTCGGTGCCTTTTGTAGTTTTTTTTTTTGTCTTCAAAATCAAAGTTGAAAGTTGGGGCTACTGCTTCTCCATGAATGCAGCTTACGCATGAGCGTATACAGAAGTAATATTAGTGAATACTCCCTTGGGAGTGTCAGTATACCTGACAATTGGGTGATCGTAAGTCCCATAATCTTAGAGTTCGGTCCAGTGAACCTGACACAAACGTATCATCCATCGGTGACATATGAAGCGTCATAACCCTAAAAATAAAGAATTGGGGAAAGATTAAGATGAAAGTAAAAAGTTATGTAACTTTCATTTAATATTCTTGCGGGTGTAACTTCAAATGGTCATCAGCTGGCTTTTCTGTTTGTAATTGCTTTGAAAGATGCACTGAGATTACAAAGAGAATGCAATATCTACCAGAAATACCTACAACAAGCCATATATTTTCTGGGTTGCTCCTAGCCTCTATTTTGTAACATGGGTTAGTGAGAAACTTTTGATATGAAAATGAGAGAATTTGTTAAAAAATCGAAGCATTTTCCTAGGTGATCATTTTAGTAATTCTCATAACCCATTCTTTTGATTATGTGTTCATATTGTTAGAAGAAAATTGATGTTGGTCAATCTTAAGATTTAAAGGGTCAGTATTGCATGCATGGACTCACCTTTTGGTGTGACCTGTAAAATATCTCAAATATTTGTTGTCGTGGAGTGAAAGGTATCGAATGGTATCTGTTATATTAAAAGAAACAGACAAGCAAATGTGAGGCAGTTAAACTTTTGTGTGCCTTTGGTGGTATTTACAGTAACTGTAAATACCACCAAGGGCAAACAAAAGTTTAAACTCACTACACATAAATCCGCTATCTCAAAATTAATGTCACTATCTGTTTTTAAAAAATCCCTTCCTTGAAAAGTCACACAACTAAATAGGACACACAGCCAAAATAAACAAACTACAGGATTGCATAATAATGGGGGGCACAACCCTATCACAGGTAATTAGCGACATTTTATTGTGTTATGTGCTCAAATAACACAAAGCCTTACTTATTGCCCCACTACCATGGGGCAGTAAGTGATATTATTATATGGCTGAGTCTGTTTTCGCCATGCGATTGGTCAATTTGCGGTCCGTAACTTGCTATACGGACCAAACTTTTTAAAGAAAATGCTCATTTCGGAGCTCTAAATCTCTTTACCTCGCAAAAAAGGTTTAAATAAAGTTTTAAGATGTCTGTCAACCTTTAGGACTTGGATGTTGACTTTGGCCTTCAACATTTTAAACTATGTTTATTTGTGAACAAAGGCGATGAAGAAACTAACTCGTAAACTTATCGAAGAGGATTCTAGTCAGTGTTTGAAAATTTTATCGTAGCACACAGTTAAGAACATGAAAATCGACTGGCATAAATTGATGCAAAAAAAACTTGGTCCGTAATTTACAGTACGGACCGAAAACTTGGCTAATAAGAGGTATCTATCTCCCCGGCACCACCGGCTGGATCAGAAAGGAATTAAATGATTTCCCTTGGCTTTTTTTCTTTTTTCCTGAGTCACTACTCCTCCACAATGCTACATGCATAGCTGACCTAACTGCACAGGGTTTGCATTTTTTTACCCACAACAGCTGTACTACCGTAATCAAAATAGGACTTTCAATATCAAAGTACTATAGTGAGAAAATTATTGACATAAAACAAAGCTGTCAGATAAAGAAGAAGTCATAAATGAAACAATACCCCGTAAACATGATCAGGTATGAGATTCTGCTAAGTAAGGCCCAGTTCTAACGTCAATCTTTTTATGTACTCAACTTATACCTATTTAAGTCAACCCAAATGATACAAGTTCAACTTAATTAGTCGGACTCAACTCATTTTCACAATGTACCATGGTCTACAGTGAAAATAAATTTTAGTACCTTCTGCACTAGGTTCAGCACATGAGAAAATCGACATTTGAAAGGAACTCGCTCTACAGTCAAAATTCCCATGTGGGCCACTCGCAGGGCTGTCAACCCCCCATGTCTTCAAACATTGAGAATTGATACGGAAGGGATGATAGATGACATCTTAACACATGGTACATGACTTCATTTGTGCAAAAAATACTTATTGACTCAGATCGTCACAAATTTGCCATGACACAAGATGTGCAAAAAAGCTTATTGTAAATAGTTGTGTACCTTTGCTGGAGACAAGGAGATATAGTTCAAAATCTGGAGTCTCCCGGATTATCCCGGAGAGTTTACAGCACTGCACTTGATCTTAATTCATGGGTCAACCCAAATTAGATGTGTTGGACTTAACTGATTCAAACGTCAATCTCTTCATGTACTTACTTGATGGGATTAGCTTTGGTACATGAAACGATAGACGTTTGAACTGGGCCTACAAAGTCATGTAAGGCCAAGTTAAGACCCCAAACTTTTCATGAGCCTAACCTAATTCGAATTAAGGCCTACCCAAGTTATTTAGACCAGCTGAATTGATTCAGTTGCCGATCTTAATTCCAGCTGAACTAAATTCAAAAGGAGAAAAATATTCATTTTGGTCAGACTGCTTGGAAAATATGTCATAATAATTAATGCATTTGGCTCGGCACATTGAAAGTTTGGCATCTGAGTCAAAGCCGTTCTAAAGTCGATCCAAATTCGAGATTCCCGGCAGGGATGGGATGGGGTGGGGGGGGGGGGGGAGAACAGCTGCGCCGTTCCAAATTGAAACAGGCCTTCCTAATTGATTAAGACGCCGAACTTTTCATGTACTTAATTCAATGTATTAGGTTCGGCTCATGAAAAGTTCGACGTCTGAACCATCCTCGGAGACCCAGGGGCAGATAGTGGGGGCGAGGGAAAGTCTAAACGGGCGGAAAAATGTGGCACGAAGCAAAAGTAAAGAACAGCGAGAAGAGCCCTTGGGGACAATGTTTTACCAGACCAGTTCCAAACAGTCACCGTTGTTCTGGCTTCTGATTGGTGCCAGAAAACTTGTATCAGAAGCCAGAACGGCAGTGACTGTTTGGGACTGGTCTGGTAAGACATTGTCCCCAGGGGCTCTTCTCGCCGTTCTTTACTTTCTTTTCGGCCGTTTAGACTTTCCCTCATCCCCACAGTCTATCTGCCCCTGGGTCTCCGAGGATGCGTCTGAACCGGGCCTAAGGGATACATATTACAAGGGGACATTTAATGCTGTATCTGAATGAAGCTTAAATGATTTAAAAAACAATCTTTTAGCTTACCATCAATCTTTGTGGATGTGTGAATCACGGTGTTAGTTGCATGTGTGTACTGGATTTGCGCTACGCCATATTTCTTGCTGTACAGAGTTCGTTTCGGCCTGTGAAAACGTAATAACTTGTTTATAAACATAAGTTTTCTCCAATTATGTCTTCTTTGATAAAATACACCGTTTATAAACAGAAATATTTCTTAAACAACATTGCACTGTGACTGAACTACCATGAAAATGCTTACTTTCCCTCGACGCAATCGTAAATCACAATCGAATCATCGTCGCTGCTGGAAATAAGAGTCTCTCCATTCGGAGAGAAGTCTATGTGATTGACTCGATCACTGTTTTCTCGAAAGACTTTTGCCACTCGAAAGCTTCGAATGGTATTATCAACCAGCTTCATTTTGTCAAAAGACAGCGGCCGCCATTTTCTTAAGAGGTTTGATTTGGTTTCTTTTCATGCCTTTTACATGACGTATGGGATACGACCAATTTTTCCGCTGGAATATTGCAAAAGACGACATGCACACATCGTCCACGTGTCAACCATGTGGACCCACGTGTATTGTAATGGTTAAAGCAATTGTTTTCCCGCTGCATGCCGGCCCTCCGCAAATTTTGTGTCTGGATTCTATACGGGTCTATACGCAAACAAGAGAGAATTTCTCTCTTGATTAAAGTAAATCGGTAGCTAGTCTCTTGCATTTCACCAAAATTTGTGGGGATTACAACCTGCAAGAACGAGTAAAAACGACCCCTCACCCGTCCAACAAAAATACTGTCAGTTAGTCTGTGAACAGGACGGAAGAACGCGTGAAGTGATGAGATAATGGGGAGACTTGCGTTTCTCGCTTTCTCTACTCAGTTTTGCTTTTGATATACCCTACTGCTTTGAGACCATATCGCTCCTCACCTTCACAAGCTGCAGTTCAAATTTTATAAGAGCAAAGCCACTTAAAAGGACCCAGTTACTTCAAGTCCTTCATAACATAGGCGAAAAGCTGGACAAGCGAGTATAGGTCGATGTTATCTATCTTGCCTCCGTTAAAGCCTTCGACACAGTGTCGACAGGGTTAACCACAAACTGCGGCTCAAGAAGCTCCACCGATTCGGCATCAGCAGTGCCTGTTGACTTGGTTCGAAGACTATCTCACTGACCACGTCCAAAGGGTCACCGTTCTCGGAGTCAAAGGCTCGCCTCTTCCTGTATTATCAGGCGTGCGGCAAGGATCAATACTTGGACCTCTCTTGTTCCTCATATATGTGACTGAATGACCTTCTGGTGACGTGGCGACCTCTGTTTCTCTCTTTGTCGATCACACGAGGTGCTTCTGGCCAATAAAAACCTGGAGGATGGTGCTTGCCTACAACGTGACCTCGAACACATCAACCCATGATGTGATTTCTGCCCGGCGGGGGCGGGGGAGGGGTACTTTGGGAATTTCTGGGTGGGGATGTACAGCTGGGACCCTGGAACCTATTACCTATACCAGAGCTAGTTCAACTGAATTTTGCTACCCTACTGAGTAAACTCCCCAAATCCCCCCTATCCTAGAGTAGCTATTTTCTAGAAACTACTGAGGTTACTAGCACAGTCTAGCCAAAACAAAACCTTATGCCACAGTCCCTAGTCTAGATAAAATCTTCAACCAACTTATCAGTTTCTGAAAACCCTATTCTAGACCCAAACGCTCTGATTTATATACCCTATCCCAGAGTAAACTGCTTGAAAACAATAAAACCTATATAGCCCATATATGGCAGTACCCCCCGGGGATTTCTGGCAAATCAGAGACCTTAATCAATCCAAGTGTGTGCTACTTTCTATCACCAGAAATACTAGTCCGTTTCACTTCCCCGCTATCAATTATCCGATGTTCAAGTTAAGACGATGGAAGCTCAGAAGGACTTTGGGGTTCTAGTTACAAAAACATCTGAAATGAAACTCCCAAGTGCTGGCGGCTTATTCGGCGAAGGCCCGATGATAGGATGCCTGGCTTTATTGGGTGCAGCTTTTGACATTCATGACCAGCGAGTCTTTATACTTTTTAGTTTAAGTTACTTTACTCGTTACTAGTTCGCAGCGACCTCGCATCCTGTTCGCAGGTGTGGGCTCCTCAAACTGTCAATCTTATCCTTGACATCGAAAGCCAGAATTCAGCGGCGTGCAACAAAATTCAATATATCTTTGCCGTATCGGTCCGAAGTTAGTTCTAAGAAGAGCCTTTTAAAAACCGGGTGTCTACCTCTATGTTATTGGCACGAATTTTTAGATCTGGTGTGCTGTATTCAAATGTCTGTCGATCGTTTTATTTCAGTAATGTACCCCACTAGACCCAGGCGCCCTGACCCTCTCACGGCGACTCTGCTGAATACGATTAGAGCCAACACCGTTACTTTTGAGAACACTGAGAAAAGCTTTTTACTGAACGGCCCCAAGAACTTTAACACTTTAACGGCCCACCTTCGCAACGTTGACTGTTCAGTAGCGCACTTTAAAGGTGATGTTACACGTGGGAAGATTCGCAACGACGATTTTAGCGTGACACATCGTTGGGTCTCAATAGGGCCATTTATACGACAAAAAAAAAAAAATGAAAAACTACAATATACTACAAAAAAAACTGAAATCTACAATATAAAAAGGAATAATATATCGGACTATAAAAGGATATTGTATAAAAATGTAATAGAGATTAGTAATACATACTATTTACAAATGTTATTTAGTAGATAGGCATCAACTTCCCAACAGTATACTTTGAAATCGCTACAGTTTCTAATATTTGCCGGAAGGACATCAAGTAACTTGGCAGCAGAGTCTTGAAAGGTGCCCCTCTCCATTGGTATAATTAATCTTGTTGCTGCTCCTGACCGTAAAGATCGCAGATGTTTAACTGTATCTAGTGGTACGTAAGACAGCCAGCTGGGGGAGTGCAAAGCCTGAGTTTGAGAACGTGGAAATCTCTTCAGTGTCTTACTGGTAACCACCCTATCTTAACAATATCGTTTTAAAATGTCATTTACATACTACCTACTCAGGACAAAACTAGCAGCTATATCTACTAGCTGAACACGTTGTACACGTTTTAGTTGAAATTCCGACAAAGGGTAATAGACAGTGTCACAATAGTCAAGTTTTGCCCTCCACACAAGTCCAATATACACAAATGGATACGATTCGTCAAACCGATGGTCCATTGCTACCAATGGTACGATTATTGGTACCAATAGAAAATGATGTCATTCCAATGGTTCCATTGGTGAATACGCATCTCATTAAGGGGACTTAGATTATTTTCCCATGTGACCTGGCTGGGTACAGTGGGGTCATCAGATAATTGCAAAGTATTCAAAAAACTTCACTAGTACTGGTAAAAATATTTTTAGCAAAAAACCTTAACAGTGAAAGTTAAAGAAACAAATTTACTAAATTACATAATGTATACTAATAAATGGACAAATGGGCAAAAAAGAAATGACTTTGGAAAGCGAGAAAATGCATTTATTAGTATTTAAATAATATATACTAATAAATGGAGAAATGGGCAAAAAAAGAAATGATCTTTTAGCGAGAAAACGCATTTATTAGTATTTAAATAATGTATAATAATGAAAGGAAAAGGCATTTTAGACAGAAAAGGAACGGACAAAACGGTTCGAAAGCAAGAGAGAAAGAAAGCTACTTTCTACTGTTCTTTTGTCTCACTTAACAGGAGATACTTAGAGGAAGTTTCAGTTGGTAATTTGTTTTTCCTGTGTGATTGTGAAACCCCCGTTTTGGCCGCACGTACCCTTTTTTCCTCCTAAATTTATAATATTTTTCCTCTCTATCTTTCGTGTGTTGCAACCCTATACAACCGGGTTGGGGGAGGGAGGACTAATGCCCTTTTCGCCCGTTCCACCATTTACTAGTAAATAGTGTCAAGATACTAGTAAATGAAAATCTCGCTAAAAAGTCAAGCCTTTTTCGCCCATTCCACAATTTACTAGTAAATAGTGAAAAGATACTAGTAAATGAAAATCTCGCTAAAAAGTCATACCCTTATGGCCCGTTTTACCATTTACTGGTAAATGTAATTAATATACCAGTAAATGCAAATTTCCTTAAAAGGTCAATACCTTTTTTGCCCGTTCCACCATTTACTAGTATAATTTACTTAATATACCATGAAATGACTTTCGCGAAAAGTCATTTCTTTTTTGCCCGTTTTTCCATTTATTAGTATACAGTAATATTAAGAAAATCAAAAAAATACATTTTTTACTGTTAAAGAATTTTGAAAAAAATTTTTTTACTAGTACTAGTAAAATGTTTTAAAAACTTTGTTAAAATATTAATTCCCCATACAGGGCGATTCCCATGGTCCATTGGTACCAGTGGAGACCATTCTTATCACCACTAACACCAGTGGAGTCTATTTGTGAGTATTGGACAACCCTCGTGCAAGCAACGTGCAAGAGCTGTTACGGAACAATGGACACCAAGAAGCTTACTTACATTTACATATTCTAATCTACTATCTGAGAGTGTAATAGCTGGTCGGTTCTTATCTAAACTATGTACATGTGACATCTGGCTTGTGGATAGCAACATCGGAATCTACACTGTTCATTCGAAGATGCAATTTTGCAAGGAGGCGTTTTTTTTTGTTGTGGCTCAAAGCAGTCAAAGTACAACTTCGAAGCAACCGTTGCCGATGGAAACGCCGTGACGGAACTAACTTATAAACGATATACCGGCTTCTCAATTTTGATTGGCTGATAATATCGTGCGAGTGTCTGATTCTCAATTTTTAGTCTCCCAAATTCTCCACTTTTAATCAGCCCGCAAAATTGCGCCACTTGGAGTTCCCTTGGTGGCGTCATGCTTTTGTTAGTCAACAAACAATTTCTTGATCTACTCTAACGATGTACCGAAGGTGCAAACGCATTCTAAAACCGGGAATAGTTTTGCTTTTAAGCGGCAGCATGTTGATCGTGATTTTCTTCGGCACAACGGAGGAACGTACTGTGATAACGTCAAGCATGAAGCCAGACGATATCGTTTATAACAAAGTTGCGAACGCTTCAAACGGTGGGTATTAAATTTATTATCAGATTATGTGAAAACATTTTCCTAATTCACAGCTTTATAATGCTTAGCGTCAGCATCACGGAAAAGAATGATTAGCAAGTTTCTCCAACTGTTTCTTCCGTTACGACTTCGCTTTCTGAGTGTAGGAATCTTAGGCCTTGAGTTCAAACGTCGATCCTTTTATATGTACCGAACTTAATAACTATTTAGGTCGACCCAAATGATACTTCTAAGAATGCTTACAAGAGGAAATAAATTTTATTAAATTATGCGGCAATTTAGGTTCGGCAGATGAGAAGCTCGACGTTTGAAACGAAATTCGCTCCGCAGTCGAAATTCGCCTGTTGGCCACTTGACATGACTGGATCTTATTTCATGGGTCGACCCAAATCAGACATGTCGGACTTGATTCAAACATCGATCTCTTCATGTACTTAATTGAAGGGATTGGGTTCGGCACATGAAAGGTTCGACGTTTGAACTGGGTTCGGACAAACAAACCTAAACTCATTTCCCTCTAGTAACCTGAGCTCAGTTTTCTCTTTCGTTCCCTAGAGATGAACCCCCCCCCCCCCCCCGCAAAGAATAATTCTTAAAAAGATGGCGTTACTTCTGATCGCTACCAAATTTGGCAACCAGGAAGTACGAAGTTTGAGCTGTAGTTACCTGACCAGTTTCAGTCCCCGGGCGGTCGTCACAACAACTGTGTGAAAACTAGGTTGCTGGAATCGTAAGCAAAAACGCGAAGCGAAAGAACTAAACCGTGGGAACGAGCATGTAATTGGTTTATCCTTCTACCGCTTCTGCTGCTCTGACTCTGACAATCTGATTTTCAGTAGTGTGTCGGTTAAATCGAACCTTCCACATCCCCCTAGACATACTCCCGTTATATATCCCTGACTTTTGACACCTTAGTCTTCCGGGGACTTGTGACTCCCTATCGCCATGCAGCGCGCCTCGCTTCGCGAGGAATTATTACATTTAACGGTGAGCTTTTATTAAGCAAATGCAACTGCATATTAGTCATCAGTTATCTACTATCACCCCCATTTCCTTTTGACCATAATTACACATGTAGGAGGACCAACTGGGGTGAACACGGGATGGGACCTATGCAGCATTGGCTAACAACAGCAACCCCATTTAAATCTCAGAAGATCCTTTTTAAAGCCAGAGCACTAGGTTCAAATTTTTAAAAAGTACATCTCAGCTTCCAACATTAGACCCGCTCTCCCCAGTTACATGATTTACTTCATTTCTCTCCTGTCCGCCCACCCCTTATGGGCTCCCCCCCCCGAGCTTCGCGAGGTTCTGCGATACACGTATTTTTAGTTAATTATTATTGTTTTATGATTATTGCTTTGAATGTATGAATATCAAACGCTGAGTTTACAATAGATACAGAGCGATTCGTATAAATAGAAGTCAATAACTTTGACCGGCTGCATGTATTTATAAAAGTTACCCTCTGCCTGAAAAGATTAATTTTAAAAATTCTTCCTTCATTGAGTTCATTTCTTTGAAAATGGCGCCGTCTTTCTTCGCTGCGACCAACACTGAACAACGGCGCGAACCGTGTGGTGGCTTCTCTATTTTGATTGGTTGCTTACATCGGACGACTGTTTGATTCTCGCTTTTCATTGGTTTATTTCCTGAAGCCCGTCAAATTCTCTATTTTGGTCCGCGAAAGGTGCCACAATGTGTGTACCAGGGCGGTAGCTGTTGTTCAAGGACAACGATCTATTTTTCTTTTACAGCGATGTCTCGGAGGAATATAAAACGCTTTTTAAAAGGTTCACTGACAGTTTTACTTTTACTCAGCACGTTGATCGTGATTTTTTTCACCACAATGGAAAAAAATACCGTGATAGTACCCGGTATGCAGCCGGACGATATTCTTAACAAAGTTGTGAGTGTCGGAAGTAGTTTAAATGTGCATTCTACATGTTCTACGGGTGAGTAAATATCAGCCTTTTTCCTAATTCACAGTTGTACTCTGCTTAGCTTATAATGTATATCCACGTATTAAAAAGAATGATGAGCAAGTATAGCGTTCTTCTACACTTTTTCCTACAACCTGTCCATCTTTCGCCTGACTTTTACTACTTTCCAGTACTAATTTTGGCTCGCAGTTCACAAAATCATTAACAGCAATATCACCTCACAAGCTCATTCATTCTCGTTGTCAAAACCACAACGACTTTATTAAGATAAACAAGATAAGATACTGTGGTCCTTTTATTTAAACATTTTGCACCTCAGAGTGTGAAAAGAAACAGTTTATAATATAGCACACTACTGCAGAGAAACTATCGTTGCTCAAAAACAACCAGCAGCTTAAGCCATGTTCATTATGATATTGCCCCGGGATATTGCTCGAGAATTGTGAAAGTCTTACAGTAATTAATCACAGGTTGATGGTTTCATGTTAAATCCGCCGGAATTTTATATGAGTGGCTACGAGTCTGGCATGATTACGAGCAAATAATACCATTTTAGCTCGTTCTTTGCTTCTTGTGTATATGTTGTATGTGTGTTTTTTCTTTGTGTCCCCATTGCAGACCATATGATACCCCAGAGACCTTTTTCTTAACGGCCATGTCCTAGCCTTACGCCGGCAAGAAAACCATAGCGGATAGACCTTCAGTTCACGCATAAGAACGATGATTTCGGCGCGGAGCGAAGCTTGCGCTGCGCCGTTCACGAAATTGCGGAGTTCACAAATCGGATAGGTGTTCACACTCTTCCGACAGGCGAGATTTCCGTGTCGGTGCGAAAGATATGCAATACAGAGTGCAGTTTATAGGTTTTATATAGCTTTTTTAAATCCACCTGTCGTGCTGTCCATGTGGGTAGATGCATAATCGAATGCGTAAATTTAAAAAGACAAACATTACGCAAACTCGTACTTCACGTGGTGTGAATGAGAAAAAAACGCGTAAAAGCTACGATTTGAGCACAAGAAGTGGGTCTCCAGGGAGATAAACTAAAGGATAATCTCGATTTTCTGAGCATATTAATGTGTCAGAATCTATCGAGCCGTTCTTTGTGTTTAGAACTGTCATTCGCGGCTGGGTAGCAGGTGAGTTATAGCCCTGCCTTCGTCACTTGCATTGTACCCGGCTTGACTGAACTTCCAAAGCGCCAGTGCAAGAGCAGTGATGTTGTTAGCTTGATCTTCCGTCAACAAAGCACAGACGTTCTGAACTGCCATAATGTACCGGAGGTGTAAACGCATTTGGAAAGGCTCCGTTACAGCTTTACTTTTAAGCGGCTCGCTGATCGTGATTTTCTTTATCTCAATGGAGAAACATAGTGCAATAACACTAAGGAAGCAGCCAGACGATATTGCGACTGCTTTTTCCACCGGTGGGTGAATTACGATATGTTTTTCCTAATTTCCAGCTGCATCAGCTTTGCGTCGATATATCTACACGTAAAAGGATCATTTGCAACTTTTCAAAAGTTTTCTTTTGCTCTACTTTGTCGTCCGACAAGGTTTCCAATTTTCTCTTCCGCATTCAATGCTTACATATAGCGCGGCGGTGAAGCCTTAAATAAGGAAACCACAGCTACGACAGATTTGTCTTGCTTAGGGCAGTGGTTGCTGAAGACCTTGTTGGTAGTGACAAGGCGTGCGGCGTTCACACAGACTTATTTCACTTTAATTACTAGTTTGTTTTTATTCAAGACTCTGTGTTATGTATATTCGTTGCTACCTGATTATATCATCCTCATTCAATTCATGTTTCGGCGCACATCAACAACAACCTCAGATGTTGTACGGTTTAATTTGCATATCAGAATAAAACACTGACCGACAACCTGCCGATTTTACTTAATTATCGAGCCGCGGTCATTGAAATAAACTTCAGTTTCAGTTCAAGACTGGCTTAAATGTTATCTCTACTGTCGCCTCAATCGTTCAGAACTATATACTAAGCCTTAATTCGAGTAAGACCACAAAGCGTGAATTAAGAATCCATCGCACAAAACAGTATTTTGATCATGCATCAGCATTAACTGTTATGTACCTTGGGGTATTAAATACAAGATTTGCATAAGCTCCTTCAGTGGCAGAGAAAGTGCTCGAATGAGTTGTTTAAAGCTGAGAGAGCCGAGAGCCAAGTTTTGACAAACATCTGTCCTTTTCTTGTTTTAGAGGTCATGCAGTCAAGCCCAAAGTTATCACTACAACCAAAAGTGAATTTAAAGACAGAGCTCTTCATTAAAACAGGTCAGTGCTATTAACTATTCCGATGCCAAGATTAGTTACAAAATAATATTCTTCTCAAAGGACCTGCCAGGGACGCGCAAGGCGAATACAACCATGACTCTGTGGAAATTGGCAGATATTATTCTATTGACCAAGCGAGCAGAGAAACAAGCGAAGTTTTAACCAATATAAACTATATAAAATATAATCCGAGTAAGACCACAAAGCGTGAATTTCCAGGGCCCTCATTGATAGCAGCACTATGTTTTATGCTGAAGAGATAACCCTGGCTAAATAACATTTATTATTATTATTATAAGAATCCATCCCGCTGATAAACTGATAAACTGGCTTTTTCAGTACTCTGCTGAACGTAACTCAGTTCACCTCTGATCAAGGTTATTTTTGTGCTACTGATAAAGAAGGCTTCTCCACTGGTAAACGATGCTTTTTACTGTTGTTTACTGATGGGGTCAGCGAGAAGGAGAGGAACTCCAACAAAATCAGCCAGTTAAACTTACAAGGTTTATTTTACTTACTCGCAAGGCGGTTCTATATTCTTCCTGATGTTCTTCTCTTTCTCTATCTATCTATAACTAAGTCTTTTTCTCTAAAAGCTTACTTCTCAAAAGCTCTCTATATATTTGTTTGATGGTCATTTATAATAGGCTTACATACTGAATGCGTAGGATGTATGTGCCAAGAAAAACGAGCCACAAACGTATGCTTCGTTAGTTAACTACTAAAAAGGCCGAAATGTTCATTTAGAAGATAACTATTTCCAAGGGATGTCAAATTTGGAGACAACATATCCCACTCTCAAAAAGCACACTGTTGATATTTTTGTTTCTGCATGCAAAGCGTATTAGTAAATTGGTTATTCATTATGTTGCATTTTTAAACTTAAACACTTAGAATGATCTAGAACCTTAAAAGCCTATTGATCGAATATTTATTGAACTTTTATTAACTTTCCATATATCTTCAAAATCGGGACGATAGGTCCTGTAACACCGCACAAAACAGTACTTTGATCATGCATCGACATTAACTGTTATGTACCTTGGCGCATTAAATACAAGATTTGCAAGCTCCTTCAGTGTTAGAGAAAGTGCTCGAATGAGTCGTGGAAAGTTAAGAGAGAGCCGAGAGCTAAGTTTTGACAAACATCTGTCCTTTCTCTTGTTTTAGAGGTCATGCAGTCAAGCCCAAAGCTATCACTTCAACCAACAGTGAATTTAAAGACAGAGCTCTTCATTAAAAAAGGTCAGTTCTCAAATCAATCAATCAAGCTTTATTAACAGTATCTTTTCATTAAAAATGCTCTTCCAGTGAGCCGTTTACATAACAAAATTTTCAGAGAAACTACATTAATGCTAAAATATATATCTATATATTAAGAAAATCTGTCCTATAATTAATTACACAAAAATCAATCAACCTTAAAGGTACATTAAAAGCCTTGCAGAAATACCGCTAAGGCCCGTAGCCTTGTCGACTTGAAGCGAACTCACTAAACGGTGAACAACACCACAGTGAGTCTCGTTCAGGGTAAAACTAGAATCTGATGGCGTAATGTAGTCCTGGAAACAAACACTAGTTTTGGGAATATTATCGGCTAACCTAGGCCCAATGTGAGTAAAGTGATAATTAAGAGCATTAGAGATTTCTAATGGAGTAGTACTTGAGTTATCTCCAGCATCTATTCTATTTATTTCAGTTGTTGATAAATTTCGGCCCAATATTGAATTTACTCATTTCCATTCTCTAGATTTGTTTCGAAATACCTTTATAGTAGTTAGTTTTTGTTTTCCTGATATTAGCATTTACATTGTTTCGAGCAATCTCGGTCCAATGAGCATCTGAATTGTTGATAATTGCAGCCCTTTTCAGTTTGTCCCTCTCAAACATCATCCTTTTTATCTCTGGTGTTAGCCAGGGAGCATAATTATTTCTTATTTTCCTTTTACGTTTTGGCGCGTTGAAGTCACATATTTCTAAAAATAGACGTGACCAAATTTCCCAGGCACGATTTGGATTATCTTCCAGATGAACTAGGTGCCAAGGTGCTATTCATTGTCACTGTTTTTCATAGTCCTACTACAACCACTATTACGTCTTTTAATTTATATTTATGTATATATGTATACATGTTCATTTATAGTACATATTTTGCCCCCTTCGTAGATTTATATATTATTCATTACGTGTCTATAGCCTATTCTACTTTAAATATTGTCTCTTTTGTGTATATATATATATATTTCTAAATTTATTTGTTTTTAGTTTTCTAAATTTATTTATCTATTTATTTATTTTTCGAGGGCCATAGGTTAGAAAACTGTAATAGGTTATTGCGCTTCCCTCTTTAAATAAAGTTATTGTATTGTATTGTATTGTATTGTAGGTTAAGGCTCGGTTAAGGCCAGCGTGGAATGAATTAGCATCAAAATTCCTAAACTGTCGCGACTCCACGATCTTTGGTTTCCCTTTGGGAATACAGAATTTTCTAACTCCATAGATAAGATTATTAACTACTCCGCCGCCAAGATTAGTTACAAATATTCTTGGATCATGTTTACTGTAGGTAGTGTCGACCGATCTATCGGTCGATAAAGCGGTCGATAGTCGGTCGACACTCGGTTCTCAAAGGAACCTGCCACGGACGTGCATGGCGAATACAACCATGACTCTGTGGAAATTGGCTGATTATTCTATTGACTAAGTGAGCAGAGAAACAAGCGAAGTTTTAACCAATATTAACTATATAAAATACTTGATTACTATCACCAAAATTTCGTCTTAGATTTGTAACAAAATTTAAGTAAGGATAATAGTTAGAGTGGTTTTCGTTTGAGTGTCGTAAAACCAAAACCAAAGTAATTACTCTGGCCAATCACATAGGACACAGACAATACATTGAACCAATCAAAACTCGAAGTAATTACATGTGGCTGACGCAAAGCGCGGGAAAATGCATGCGAGCGCGTCACAATTGGCTTTGGTTTTACTTCTGATTGGATGAAAAGGTGGCGCGAATCTTTTAAGCCAATCGCATCGTGTAGAAAGTGCAAAACCAATTACTTTTCGACACTCAAATGAAAACCGCTCTATAAAACATGTAACGATTCTTATTATTTCGAAAGCTTTCAAATATTTGCATTCGTTCGTTAGGAACCATATGCATATGTCATTAGTATTTCTGACTGCGTATGGGTTCCAGCATGTTTCTTTATTCAATTTTTTCCTCGGTCATTAAACAAAGCGTTAACGGATGAAATGATTCATGGAACATGGAACTGGCGGTAATAATTTGCCAGTAAACGCATACAAAGCACGCTTGTCCATTCATTAGGCGAAAACATTCTGAAACAGTCATTAGTCAAGTAGATAGATTGAACTATCTACTTGACTAACAGTGAGTCTTTCAGAAGGTTTTCGCCTAATGAATGTGACAGCAGTAACAGTTCTTGACTTTTTAGCTGATTTACGTTATAATGTTTCCCGTATTTGCAAAGTCTTGACAAATTTGAAACCGGAAAATCTTTGAAGCCTTATTACGCAAACTTACTACGTTCTTCTTTTCTTTTGTTTATATTTCTTCGTTTGTTTAGGAAGAGCCGGCGTTTCTGCCTGCCCGAGATTGGAGGTAATGAATTCCTCGAAGATTAACAAACTGGGGGTGTATCCTCGAGAAAAACGTAAGTGTTAAGCAAACTCGAAGGTTCTCCGGCTAATAAATATAAGTTAGGTGCACGCTTTGACCGAATTCAAGGGAAAATTAACACCCCTTTAAAAGCACAAATGGACAAAACCTTTAAGGAAAGAGCTATAACACAAAGTGGTTTGGTTGTTTATGAACATTGATCTTCAGTCTAGCTGCGCACGTATAGCTTAAATATGGGTTATAGGCGAATTATGCTATGTGGACAGTCAACTGTAATCGATCCTGCAAGTTATACATTGTGAAAAGTAAATTGAAAACTGAAGTGAGAATAATATTGTCAATTGGGAATTTTGGCAGCGACTGTGCAATGAAAAGTGTGAACGATTAATTGTTAATTGACAACTCCAGAAAATATCATTATCATACCATAATGCTCTTTGTTTATCACCCAAAAATTTTGCATAAGCATTGGCTTCAGTTTCTCTTGGGAGTTAAAATGGCCCCAAGAGAAACTGAAAACAATGCTTATGCAAAATTTTGGGGTGATAAACAAAGAGCATTATGGTATGTTATGGTATTTTCGGGAGCGGTCAATTATAATCAGGAGCCCAAAGTTCCTTATATGCAGCAAGTTTCAAAAAACGAGCAATCAAATAATAAATTATACTCGTCATTGGTCAGTGTCGGTTCGGGTACTTTGAAGGTTAGTTCATGACTATATTTCAATTTGACTCGTGTAACCTTCGATCCATCCTTAATCCAATAAAATAATTTTTTACCACTGTCATCACCACTGTCACCATACCATCATCATCATCAACATCATCGTCAGCACTGTCGTCGACAACACCATAATCACCTTTATTGTCACCATCGTCACCATCATCGCTAATGATCGTCACTATCTTCATTATCATTATTATCGTCTTTGTCAATCACTCGGCAAGATAGTCATCATCATCGTCATCATTATTACCATCATCATCATCATCATCATCATCATCGTTATCCTTCCTGTCACATTGTCATCATTGCCATCTCCATTATCCTTCCAATCACATTATCACAATCATCATCATCAATAGGAACAACAGCATCATCTTCATGATCTTAAACGTCGTTTTATTTGTTTTTCCTTCTAGGACACTTAACCATTGGAATCTCGTCAATCACTCGTCCATTAAAAGCAAATTACCTCCCCAGAACTGTTAAACTTTTAATTGAAAATCTTAGCGAGAAAGACAGGAAAGAGGTTTACCTGGTAATATTCTTGGCAGACTTCGATGAAGCACTAAAAAATGGTACATTGAAAGAATTTTTGACTCTCTTCAAGACATTCATTGATGACAGTTTACTTCATGTGATTGCTGCTCCGCGAGAATATTATCCAGCCCTCTCAAATATGAAAAGGAAATTCGAGGACTCACAGGATCGAGTAATGTGGCGTTCGAAACTGGTGATAGACTTTTCTTTCTTAATGTGCTATTGCAAAGACTTTTCACCTTATTATCTTCATTTAGAAGACGACTTGATTCCAGCGCCAAGTTTTTATCCAAAACTACAAGATTTCATCGCTTCGCAGAAGAATCCGTGGCCAATTTTAGACGCTGCATCTATGGGTCACACAGCTAAGATTTATCATTCGACTGACCTTGAAAACCTCGCCTCTTTTTTCTTCCTCATGTACGACGAAATGCCTGGAGACTGGTTAATAGAATTCTGGCGAAAAATCAAATACGATAGAAAATACTTCAAAGCCTTTGTACTACCCCACGCGTCGTTTTTCCAGCATATCGGAGATAACTCCTCCTTTAAAGATAACAAAAATTCTTATAAGTCAAAGGAGCAATTTTTTGACGCATATGATGTCAAGTACAGGGGCTTAAATCCTCAAGCAACGATTAGCAGCTCTTTTGTGTCTAGTGATGGATCAGACCCCCAAAGTGCCTACACCAAGGGCACTGGCCATTTTTGGGCCAAGCAGCCGAAGACAGATGACTTCATTCTCATCAAGTTTACTTCTGTAACTACCGTCCGTGAAGTATTTGTAGACACGGGTTCCTTTAACGCCCCCAAAGATAAACTAAGATGGGGCGTTTTGCAGGCAAGTTTTCAAAATGAAAAGATGCCTGATGAAGCAAACAAAGATCCACAGTGCAAAGACTTCGAAACAATCGGCCACTTCAAAGATGGTAGGCTGAAAATATCTTTAACCCAAAGTAGGAAAGTACATTGTCTAAGAATTCTGGTCACCGGAGGTCAAAGTGAATGGATTTTTTTCAGGGAAATTGATGTTTTGCAGTCTTGAAAAGACAGTAGTTATTATTTAAGTAAAATTTAACTAAAAAGTGCTGACAATGCATAAACAAGGAGAAATAGGCTCCCCGCTCTGCAAAGTCTTACCCGTTGAAGATTATATTTACCGGGGCGAAACGAAAACACGAAAACAGATGGTTATTCGGTAAGGTACGAGTGGTTACAAAGTCTACAATCCATACCCGAGGGTACTCAAAGCTACTCAACAAAGTTTTTCAGTATGCGTTCCGTTGTCTTTTTGCACGACCTTCACGCGCAATGGCCACAGTTATCCACAATGCGTAATATTGTTGCAATTAAAGAGTCCTTCCAACTCACTTCTCTTGTTTTTTTTTCTTCTATATACTACGTTCAGGAGTTGTTAGCAAAACTGCGATTGCACGCAAATACGCTGAGTATGCACATTTTAGACAAACTGAGGCATTGCACGTGCAAATGGCTCATCCTCGGCGTAAAAACCTGTAAGACTCACAACTAACGTAAAACAATGAATACAAAGAAGCCACTGAGAAGTCAACACAATAGAGCCAAGGAAAATAATAGCTAGAAAACAAAGAAAAACTTCACAGGTTTTTGCACCGAGGTAAGCCCGTGCAAATCATGCACAAGACAGAATTGCAAAAGCATGGTTTACATGAACCACTACTTGAGAATATTATGGTATTTTTGCAGTGGCTTTTTGCATCTCAACGAAAAACCGAAAAGTAAACCCAGTCGGTTGCATTTCAGTATAACAACAAATAAAATTAGCAATGTTCTCTACAGGGCAAAGTGAATAAGACTCCCGACTCCATTTGGCCAGGTTCAGATTTTAAGTCAAGCGCACATCACACCTAACAAATGCAAGTATTTTTACTATATTTTATAAAATGTTCATGTTGCCTTTTACACTTTTAATACTACAATTGGTTTGGATATTTCTTGGTGTTGTGGAAACTATTGTACGAGTTAGCTATATTAGGCTGATTTAGCAAAAGAACGGGAACGTCATTTCACGATGGGAAAGCGTGCGGAAAGGACTAAACTCGACTTCCGGTGCCCAATTTGCCGCTGTGCCTTTCGCTGTGCCATTGGTCAAGCCAGTTGTTTGATTTGCGCGCGCCGTCGTAATATGACGTTCCCGTTCTGTTGCTAAATCCGCCTATTGTGTTGTGCTAGAGATAGGATAATGATCGAGTTACGAGTCTGAGTTGAGTTCGAGTTAGTGAGTTAAGATTGAGGAAGGTTTGAGTTACCGTTTTCAGCGTTTATTCATTTCATTTATTTTTATTTTTGCACTCTGAGAATGCA